>NW_023416294.1:464879-632607 GCF_014176215.1 Rousettus aegyptiacus | reverse complement strand
AGCACAGCTCATGAAAACCAACCAATCCAGAGCTCAGTTTTCCCACTGGTTCCCAGACTTTGGGCCACTGACCGCCTACTCTAAATACCTCAGAGCGTGGTATTTGGCAGCTAGGTACCAGTTCCTGTGCCCCAGAGTCCACTGAAGTTATTCTAATTAGGCAAACCTGCACCTTTACAAGCAAACAGTAAAGGCTCCTGCTCACATTCCCCTTCCTGCCTGATACTGGTGTTTCCTGTGGTTGTCCTCTGTAGTGTGCCTTCTTCTTTTGGGAACGGTGGGTATAACTTGTTTTCATCAGCAATTGTTTCCTGATCTGTTGACCCTCACCTTACCTAAATAAAACCTGCAGTTTAAAACACGAATAGATATATTCATAGTGACAGAGAAAATTGGTGTTTGCCAGTTTGGAATGGGAAGTGACTGATCCACAGGCGCAGAGTTTACTTTTGTGAGGATTAATTGTTTGGAACTAGACATAGGTAGTATTTATACAACACCATGAGTTTATTAAATTCCACTTAGTTGTATATTTAAGAATGTTAATCTTATGTTACGGGAATTTAAATAAAAGACATAAAAATTAATATGAAGCAGTTCTAGGTTTACCTATTAGTTTTGATATATGGACACCTTAATTCCCCAATTTGGTTTTAGGATTAGCAGACTCTTATATCATCATGTACTTTAGAAGGATAAATAAAATTCTCAATGCATAGTCCCTTGGGTGCCTATCATTTTCCTTACTGAGAAAATGAGGCAAAGAATTGGAAATAAAATAGGAAAAAAACGCACCAATTTTTGCTCAAGATATAGGACACATATGCAGTTACTCTTTTTTAAAAAAATCATAAAACATAAAAAAAAACTTTCTGCAAAGCTAATCAGGAAATGCTTGTGTGAGAATTGTAAAAAGTCATTCTTGCATATTTTAAGAAAATATGGATTTAAATTGTTGACTCGTAGCAATACCATGCTAATTGTGTATTAAGACAGACATGGGTTTATCTTAAGCAACTGTTTTATACTAGTTCTTTTGAAAGTGCTAGAATCAGAACATAAGTAATGCCGTATTATTCCACTGTATTTCCTACTTGCTCATTGGTATTTGATAAATGA
Organism: Rousettus aegyptiacus; assembly: GCF_014176215.1. Taxonomy (NCBI): domain Eukaryota; kingdom Metazoa; phylum Chordata; class Mammalia; order Chiroptera; family Pteropodidae; genus Rousettus; species Rousettus aegyptiacus. Next base: position 631,488 of record NW_023416294.1, on the reverse strand, counting down.
AGGTTTCATGTAACATTACATTCAATAGAAGGTGTTTTGAATGTATAAAATAGTTTCCAAATCCACAATGATAATTTAAATGAACTTTAATCCAATCAAAACATGAAAAAAAAAAACCCATCTCATACTATGGGTTTAATATCTTTCACTTTCCGGTTGCAATGCTCTGATGGTCCACCTCATTATCATTCATTGTATATATTTTCACTGTAGAGAGAAATTCATGAGTGAAATTTCTTGAATTTTTTAACCAGGCTAGTTTTTTAAATAAAGCACTCTATTCTGAATGACTAGATTTCTTGATTTATTAACATGTTTCAGCATCAAAAATTAAATGTGAAATCTCAAGGATTTGAGCGGAATTTGTTCACTAATTTCATTTTTGTGCTCCCATCACCAAAATACTTTAACATTTTAAAGAGAAAGACTGGCTAATATTTTTTAAAAATTTTATTTAAGTGTGTACTTCCACATGTTCTCCAGGCCCTTATACACTGCTCTTGTTTTAATTATTCATGAGAAGTGTTCCCAAACCATTTCAAGCACCTTTCAATTATTTTCAATCTATTTGGTACGATATGCATATTTATATTTTGAATTATTTTTACTATAATGTATGCCAGTTATATGTACCACTGGTTAAATTCTGTCTTTTAAATAATCATTCAGGAAAACATTTTTGGCTCACCGTTTACCAATGGACATGTTATTCTCTGATACCGAGCAGAGTACTGAGAATCACCGAGGCTCCAACTAAAAGCTATTCCTTGACATTATACCCTCCATGAAGAAACTGTTAATAAAACTAGAACAAGGTGACTTGGCTTTATATCTTGCCTTAATCTTGACATTTATTAAGGATTTTAAAAGTTACTTACTGTCAGTCTTAATTTAGTGGCTATTGTCTCACAGTTTGGAATGAGGGTGGTACAGGCTCAGTTATCTATCCCACACAACTTTTCATTTGGAAAATTTCATATTTTAGGGTGATAGTAGAGTGAATGAACACACGTATACCCTTCACCTATATTCACTAAATGTTAATATTTTGCTGTCTCTCTTACTCATGTGTCTACACACACACACACACACACACACACACACACACATTCCTCTCTCTCTCTCTCTCTCAAGTTGCAAATACAGTTAAATACTTCAGTCTACATCACTGAAAAATAAGGAATTCTTCTATATAACTACAATTCTATTTCCACTGCTAATATAATTAACATTAAGTATACATTTGTTCTTATCATGTTCTATTTGCCACATTGATAAAAAAAAAAAAAAAAAAAAAAAGAGTATCCCCTAAAATAGGGTTCACCAACTCCCAGGCCACAGACTTGCAAACCAGGCCACACAGCCAGAGGTGAGTGGCGGGTGGGCGAGCAAAGCTTCATTCGTATTTGCAGCCGCTCCCCAGGGCTAGCATCACTGCCTCAGCTTCACTCGAGGTCATCAGGCATTAGATTCTCATTGGTCCCTGGTGCCCAAGAGATTGGAGATGGCTACAATAGTACAAGATGGTCATACACATGATATGCAACACTTGACAGATGAGATAAGCCGTTTATTAGTCACAGCCGAATGAGGACATCACATGGAATACAGGGTAACATGAGGACTGTATGAAGAGCAGAGTGATTTAGCAGGGGCTTGGATGGTAGGTCAAAAAGCAGGAGGATTGATTAGCTCTTTGGAATAATTTAATGGGTTGGCAGTGAGGCAAAACCTGTTAAATTGAGCAAATAGGGAGTGGGGGATGAAGCTAGAGAAGGCTGATAGAGAAAGTACCCAGGTTGGAAGCCTTTTATGCTGAATCTGGGCTTATATCTGACAAGAACAGAAAACTAATGCTAGTCTTTGGTCCCCTGGGATTCCAACATGCCTGAATAGCAGCTTGTAATTTAATACAAGTACGTGGCAGTGCTGTGATGAACATTGAAGGACAAGTTACTTTTTGAATACCTGTTTTTAATTTCCATTGGGTATATGTAGAAGTAAAATGTGTGTGTCTTATGGTATTATTAGCTTTAACTCATTGACAAACAATCTAGATGTTTCTACAGCTTGGGATGTACAATGGGACATGCCATTTTACATTACCACTACAATGTGCAAGCGTTTCACATTCTTTACATCATCAACACCATGTGTTGAAGAGACTGATCTTTTCCTATTGAAAGATCTTGCCACCCATGTTGAAAATAAATTGTAGTTCATTGGGCATATGTCTGTCTTTATGTCAATGCCATATTCTGTTCTTTACTGTTGCTTTGTGATAACTCTTCGTCTCAGGAGGTATGAGTTCTTTATCTTTGTCCTCTTTGCTCCAGATTGTTTGGCTATGGTTCATACATTCTATATAATTTTATGATCGGTTGTTCCAACTCTGCAAAAGAAAGTATTCGTTGGAATTTTAAAAATACAGACTATTTTTATAGCAGTTTTAGGTTCACAGAAAAATTGTTTTGAAAGCACAGTTTTCTTCACCTCCCCATACATGCACAGCCTACCTGACCATTACGACCCCCCACAAGAACTAACATCGACACATCATTATGACCCAAAGTCCTTAGTTTATATTTGGGTTCACTCTTTGTGTCTATTGAGATTTGATAGGAATGGTATTGAATCCGAGGATCACTATGGGAAATATTGCTATTTTAACCATGTAAAGCCTTCTATTCCATGAGCAAAGGAGGTCTTTCCTCTTATTCAGGTCTTCTTAAGTTTCAGCGATATTTTTAGTCTTCAGCAAATAAGCCTTGTCCTCCTTCCTTGTTTAAATTTCTTCCTATATTTTTGCGCTCATATGGCATTTTACAAGTGATTTTTTTTTTTTGTATCTTAATCTTGCACCCTGACACTTTGCTGAATTTGTTCATTAGCTTTTAATATTCTTTTGTGGATTATTTAGCATTTTCTGTGTGTAACACATCATCTGCAAAGAAATAACTTACTTTTTAATTTCCAAATTAGGTTACTTTATTTCTCCTTCCTGATTAATTTCTCTAGTAAAATTTAAATTTCAAGTAGAGTGTTTAATAGAAATATCAAAAGTGGACCTATTAGTTTTATTCTTAATATTACAAGAAAAGATTACAAACTGAATACCGAATGCTATGTTAGTAGTGAGTGTTTCATAAATGATCTTTATCTTGTTGAAAAAGTCCATGTATTTCCTTGTATGAGTGCATTTTACCACCAAAAAAGGTATTTTGTCAAAAGTTTTTCCATCCTCAACTGAGATATATATTTTTAGTAATTTAATATTAATGTGGTAGATTAAATTGATCGATCATGTGTTGAGCTACTGATGGAACTGTATATACCAACTTGATAATTAGTATAAATCTTTTAATGAATGAACAGACTCAGTTTACTACTATTCTTTTGAAGATTTTTAGGTCTAAATTAATAGGAGATACTGACCTGTTATCAGGCATACGGTATGTAAATATTTTCTCTCAATCTCTAGGTTGCATTTTCATTTTGATGTGTTCCCTGGCTGTGCTGAAACTTTTTAGTTTGATATAATCCCACCTGTCTGATTTTGCTTTCATTAACTTTGCCTTTGGTGTTAAATCAAGAAGTAATTGCAAAGTCCAAAGGCAACATATTTTCCCATGTTATCTTCTAAGCGTTTTATGGCTCACGTTTAATGTTTGCCTTAAATCTATTTATATTTGCTAACACTTTAAACTTTAGTAGTTTAAATGTTACTTTATTTTTTCAAGTTCAAACTCAAAGTTAAATTTCCTTCCATCACATGTACTTGACCCGCTTTTCCACCGCCCAGCCACCACCCCTTTCCTCTGAAAACACAAAACTGTTGTCTGTGTCTGTGAGTCTGTTTCATTGTCTTGTTTGTTGCTTTCAGTTTTATATTCCACACGTGAGCGAAATCATATGGTTCTCAACATTTTCTGACTTATTTCACTTAGTGTAATAACCTCAAGATCCACCCATGTTATTGCAAATGTCAGTATTTTGTCTCTTCTTATGCCTGAATAATATTCCATTGTACATACGTACATCTTCTTTATCCAGTCATCTATCGAAAAACACTTCAATTGTTTCCATATCTTGGTCACTGTGAATAATGCTGCAATGAACTTTAGGATGTATACATTTTAAAAAATAAATGTTTTCAAATTTGGCAGGGGTGGGGGGGGGGAAGTAATACCCAAAAGAGGGATTGTTGGATCATATTGTAACTCTATTATTCATTTTTGGGGGAACCTCCATATTGTTTTCCATAGGATCTTTAAATGCTGCTTTACTTTCCCACCAGCAGTGTATGAGAGCTTCTTTTTCTCTCCGACTTCCAAAACACTTGTTAGAGGACAAGGTATAACCAATCATCCTCTTGATGACAGCCATTCTAGAGGTGTGAGATAGTCACTCATTGTGGTTTTGACTTGTATTTCCCTAATAGGTAGTGAAGTGGAGCATCTTTTCATGTCTGTTGGCCATTTGTATGTCTTCTTCAGAGAAGTGTCTGTTCAGGTCCTCTGCCCATATTAATTGAATTGCTTGTTTTAATTGTTGAGTTCTTTATATATTTTGGATATTAGGCCCTTATTGGAAGCATTTACCAATATCTTCTCACATTCAGTTGGTTGCCTCTTTGTTTTGTTGATGGTTTCTTTTGCTGTCCAGAATCTTTTTAGTTTGATGTAGTCCCATTCATTTATCTTTTCCTTTTACTTCCTTTGTCTTTGAGGTCAAATTCATAAAATCCTAAGTCCAAGGTCCATGAGTTTAGTAGCTATGTTTCCTTCTATGCAGTTTATTGTTTTAGGTCTAATAATTTTAATTGCAATTGACACATGATGTACATGATGTACATTTCAGGTGTACAACAGGGTGATTATACATTTATATAACTATCAAAGCGATCACCCTGATAAATATTGTACCCATCTGACACCATACGTGGATATTACAATATTACTTTATTATGCTCTACTTTACATCCCCATAACTGTTTGTAAATTCCAATTTGTAAATCTTAATCCGTTCTCAAATTTCACCTCCTTCCTAACCCTCCTCCCACCTGGCAACCATCAAGATGTTCTCTGTATCTATCAGTATGTTTTGTTTGTTTTGTTCTTTATTTCACATGTAGTGAAATTATATGGCATTTGTCTTTCTCTGACTGACTGACTCTACTCAGCACAATATCGTCTAGGTCCCACCATGTTGTTACAGATGGGAAGATTTCATTCTTTTTCATGGCTGAGTAATAGTCCATTGTAGATATGAATACTCTTCCTTATCCATTCACCTATGATGGACCTCTAGGTAGCCCTATATCTTGGCTATTCTAAGTAAGGATGAAATGAACACATAAATGCTCATGTCCCTTCAAAGCAGTGTTTGGGTTTATTTGGATAAATCCCCAGAACTGGGATAACAGGGTCCTTCACTGTCTTATGTTATATAGTCTGTTTTAAAGTCTATTTTCTCTGATAGAAGTACTGTTACCCTAGCTTTTTGTTTGTTTCCATTTCCATTTAACAGCACTTTATGTCCCTTTACTTTCACTCTGTGTGTCTCTTTCGATCTGAAACGAGGCTTTTATAGGCAATATATGTAGGGGTCTTATATTCGTATTTATCCAGCCACCCTTGGGACATTTAATCCTTTTACATATAAGGTGAGCGTTGATAGATACACACTGCCATTTTATTTATTATATTTTTATTTTTATTTTTCCCCCCTCCTTCTTCTTAAAGAAGTCCCTGTAATGGTGACTTGGTGGTGATGAATGCCTTTATTTTTTCCGTGTCTGAAAAACTCTTTATCCTTCATTTAAACTAATAGCCTTGGTGGGTACAGTAACCTTAGATGTACGTCCTTGCTTTTCATCACTTGAAATATTGGCTGCAATCCCTACTGGCCTTTGAAGCTTCAATTGAGAAATCAGCTAACAATCTTATGGGAGATTCTTTGTAGGTAACTAACTGCTTTTCTCTTGATACTTTTAAGATTCTCTCTGTGTCTTTAACCTTTGGCATTTTAATTATGGTGACTCTTGGTGTCTGCCTCTTTGGGTTCATCTTGTTTTAAGACTCTCTGCACGTTCCAGGCTTGTGTGTCTATTTCCTTCACCAGGTTAGGGAAGTTTCTTGACATAGGTTCTCAATTCCTTGCCCTCTTCTCCTTCTGAAGCCCTTATTGATGCAAATGTTGTTATACTTGATGTCAATTTCTAGTTTTATACCATTGTGACTGAATGAAGCACTTGGTATGATTTCAAATTCCTTTAATTTGCCAAGACTTGTTTTGTGACCTATCATGTAATTTATTCTGGAAAAAAATTAGTGTGTTATTGAGAAGAACTTGTGGTTTGCTGCTGTTTAATGGAAGCTCAGAATGTGTCTATTCAAGTTGATTTTGCCTAAGGGATTCTCAAGTACGTGAGAATCTCCTTGCGGATATTCTATCTGGATAACCTACATATTGTTGAATGTGGGATGCTAAGGTCCTTGCCATTATTGTATTGCCAGTTTCTCTCTTCGTATCTGTTAGCATTGCTTAACAAATTCAGGTGCTCCCATTTTGGAAACAGAAATATATACACTTGTTACATCCTCATCAGTTGACTCTTTCTCCGGCTCTTTAGTTACGGCTTTGACTTAAAGTCTACACAGGTTTTAAAACATGAAAGCTAGCCCTTTCCTGTTCTGGTTTCCAGTTCCATGGAATTTCTTTTTCTGTCCCTTCACATGAGCCTGTGCGTGTCCTCAAAGCCAAAGTGTCTCTTGTAGGCATCATATTGTTTGTTTGATTCCCTTTACCTTTTGTTTATTGTGGAGTTTTGCCCACAAATGTTACTTGGTCCATCTTAGAGGTATGACATTCTCTTTAACACCGATGACACATTAAATACTATTATGTATAAAACTTTACACTTGTAGTACACATTTTTTACATTTCCGGTGTTACAATTTATGTTTTTTGTTTTTCACATCTACTAAAAAATTATTGTAGCTATAATTTATTTCAGTACTGTTGCCATCAACTTTTGTAGTCACTGTTATGTAGTCACTGCACCACAAATTACAGTATCAGAATATTCTGTCTTACTAGGTACTTACCTTTACCAGTGTGTTCTCTGTTTTCCAGTTACTAATTAGCTGTTATTCATTTCATCTCGAAGAACTCTCAACATTTGTTGTAAGGCAGATCCAGTGGCAATGTAGTCCCTCAACCTTGTTTGTCTTGGGAGGTCTTTATCACACCTCATTGTAAAGAACAACTTTGCCAGCTAAACAATTGTTAGTTGGCAATTTGTTTTCTTTCAGCACTTTGCATTATGATTTTACTCTCCACTGACCTGCAGAGTTTCTGGTGAGAAAGCTCCTGAAACCCTTCTGCATTTCTCTTGTGAAAAGGTTTTTTGTTTTGTTTTGTTTTCTTGCTGCTTTCAATTTTCTCATTGCCCTTGATTTTACACAGTTAAATTTTAATGTATCTTCGGGATGATGTTTTGAATAGAAATTTCGAGGTGACCTATTTGTTTCATTATCTCCTAAGTCCATGTCACTTTCTGGGTTCAAGAAGTTTTCAGCCATTCTTTTTAAAAATTAGATTTATTTTTTACATCTCCATCTCAGACCTTCTTTTCATTGGACTTCAGAGATGTTTAAAATGCTTCTCTTACAGGTATCGTGTGGTTCCTACACAGTTTAATTGTTCATTGTTTTCCTTGACTTTTAATCACAGATTCTCTTTTTCTGATTGACAGAGCCTGTTTTTGGTGTTTTCTTGGATTTTAAAATTTTCATTTGTTGGCTTTTTTTAGCTCACAAATGTTCATTTTCTTTTTCATGACTTCATCTCTCTGCTGAAATTATTTTTTTTGTGTATTATTTACCTTTTATTGAATTGTCCTTCTGTGTTTGTTGTTTGTTGTTTATTGGTGGATTATTGCGCTTCATTAAAACAACTGTCTGTCTATCTATCTATCTATCTATCTATCTATCTATCTATCTATCTATCTAATCTATTTATCTATCATCTATCTTAGTGCACCAGGTCGTGCCTTCCACATCCCTCACTTCCACCAAGCTCAGGGCCTACCCAGGTGTCCCCAGAACAAGGTGCTGGACTGGCTCATTGCTGCTCAGAGATACATGTACTAATTCTTCTCAGCTCAGTCCGTCTCCAGTTCTCTTACTCAACTGCATTAAGCAGGGAATGGGTGGGACGGTTGGACTGAGATTCACCTGAAAAGGAGGACTGAGTCATAGGACCCTGGATCTCACCACACCTAACACCACATCTTCCCGTGGCCCATCCATCCCTCAGGGAAAATCCTGGTGATGCTGAGGTTTTCTACAACGGACATTCACATAGCCATGAACAAACTGTCAACAGGAGGCAGAGAAGTGGCTAATGCACTGCCGCCCAGCCGACCCCTTAAATCTGAGGATGTTCAGGGTTTTATGTAAGGATTCATGATCCTGCCTCTGACAAGACTTGTAGTCTGGATGGTCCTTCACTGCATGTAAATCTTTGCAGGAGCTTCACAGGAGAAGGTACAGTCCAGGCAGACGTTACATAAAGTACAGTACCAAAATACAACCCTCACTCAAAGAATAATTTATAAACATAGTGACAATAAGCAAAACATAGAGCTATCTCCAGCGCATGATGCAAGAATGCATATGGGCAGGCAAATCATAGAGACCTCAGGCTCAGGAAACAAATGTTGCCTCTGCTGAGACAAAAATCCAAGCCTGTGCAGCAGAGAGAGCATCCTCTCCTGCTGGGGCCTGAGCCTGCAGCTTAGAAATCAGTGTCCACCCTATAGAAAGCTGGCTGCACTACAGAGCAGGCAGGAAGGTAGGCGAGAAGCAGGTGACAGGATGGAAATGTGTGTGGGGAGGCTCACCTGAGCCAGGCATGGATGACTCTGTTTCGTTCCTGCGTTTCCTTTAGTGCAAATATGAACGTAACTGTGGAAGGAGGAAGGGTGGGAAATGGCCCACGAGGCTATCCAGTATCACCCATATGTGGCGCCTTTGAGGAGAAAAAGTTGCTCCTTGGAGAGGCTTGACTTTCATCTGCCAAATAGTTTCAAATACAAGGTGGCCACACTTTTGAAAATGACATAGGGTGTGCAAAACAAAGCCAATAAAAGAGTTTTATAAGGTACAGTAATGTAAGTGGGTTATATTTTGGTTTGCATTACCTTATGAACAGTATGTTGCCTCTCACGTGCCTTAGAGCAGTGCCAAATGCAATAAACACATTACGACTATGATAAAACTCTACTTGTAGTATAGCATCTAAATTCTACTCCAAGTTAACTGAATAAGTTTAAGGGAACTGCTTTTTAAATCTTCTTCTTATTCCTCCTCCTCCTCCTCCTCCCTCCTTCCTCTTCCTTTTCTTCTTCCTCTTCCTCCTCTTCTCCCTCTTCCCCTCTCCCTCTCCCTCCTTCTCCTTCTTCTTCTTCTTCCTCTTCTTCCTCTTCCTCCTCCTTCTCCTCCTCCTTCTCCTTCCTCTTCTTCCTCTTCCTCCTCCTCCTCCTCCTTCTTTTTCTTCTTCTTCTTTTTTTTTTTTTGGTTGTGATAGTGATGGAATGGTATTGTTTTGTGGTTGTGGGGAAAATATCCCTTTTCTTTAGACGATCGTATTGATGAACTTACAAATGAAATGTTGTAACTTTAATGTAACCTAGGGCTATTAATCATTTTGACCATGAGTTTAAGATTATTGAATCAAGCTGGGCCCTACGTGAAATTCATTATACTATTTTGTTGATGTGTTTTTTTTGGTAAATGTCAAATAAAACAATTAAGATGGGCGTAAAAAATCAGAACACCAATTGTGTTGTGTTGCGATTCAAGTTAAGAAAGAGACAATACCCAGGCCTACCAATGCTGCATGAGAGGATTTAGTGCCTAGAAAGGTGCATCAGAGGACTTTCTGGAAAGACACTAACAGAATCTTGGGTACTGACTATATGGCTGTTTTCTCTTTAGTACTTCATCAACCTGTATTTTATGTTTTGAGGAATTTTTATGTACTGTTTTAACCAAGTTTAATTAAAAAGCATTGCATAGGTGTCCATCAATAAAATAAATGATCAAGAAAATATGCATACAAAGGAATATTATCCAGCCTTCAAAAGTAAAGAAATTCTGATAGACACTAATGAAATTGTGAAGAAATTGTGTTAGCTTCATACAGTCAGACAAAGACAAGTGCTGTTTGATTCCACTTACAGGAGGTACTTAAAGTAGTCAACTTCATAGGAAGTAGAATGGCGCCTGCCAAGAGCTGGACTGAGAACAGTTTGAGGAGATTTAAAAGTTCCATATATGACTAGTTTTAACAACTGCACAATGCAAACATACTTAATGGCCCTGTACTGTACACTTAAAAATAGTTCAGATGGTAAACTTATCTCATTGTGTTTTACTACCATAAATAAATTAAAATGACAGTAATAGTTTGTTCTGAATGTTTGAAAACATTAATAATATAAATTTTATAATAAAAAGTGAAAAGAAGTTAACAGCTTCAGGAAAACTCTGTCATAAATGAATCTTCCTATGATATCAACGTAAGACCCAGAGGTACCTGCTTATAGGTGACATAGCCTCAGTCTGGCACAACCTGCATACGCTGTCTGCCGGCAGTCTTGTCTTCCCAGTCCCCCACTGGCCTGCCGTCTCCCTAGCCTCCTTCAATGTCAAGAGGGTTGTGGGTTTATTATTCCCTCAAACTGAGGGCAAACAGATGTTCTAAAGCATCTGCAGAGAGAGAATTGCAATCCTCAAATGAGTGCGGTGAGGGGCCACTTTTCCCTTCATTATACCCCTAGACACACTTTGGGAGGATGTATTCGCCTATTCATGCCCCATCCCTCCCCCCGCCCTCCGCCCCCCGGTAGCAACTTGGTGAGAAGACTGGCCTCATCACTGTTGAGTCCATGCTCAAGGCAAGAGAAACCAGTTTCAAAACACCTGCCCATCCTCTCCCTGTTTCTTCATGCAAGGGACCCGGGAAGAAAAGTCAAAAAGAATAAGTAAAGAAGGAAGAAGTAGAAGGTAGGTCCAAAGGGTATATTGAGTGTGAGTCTGAGGTTTTGGGGACTATGACAAGTGCTCTGCTATTCACATTTAGGAGCGGGCCCATGGCAAGATTTTAAGCCAAGAAAGGTCATTACTCGAGTCTGGTTTTAAAATCCAAGATGAGACTCTTTTAAATCTCTTCATGATCTAGCGTTCCCAGCAGCCATGACGGTGGTCATTGCGATGTTCAGGTATCTGTGTCAACTTGACTGGGCCACTGGGTGCCCAGATATTGGGTTACACATGATTTGGGGGTATGTCTGAGAAGGTGATTCTAGATGAGCTTCACATTGACTGAGTGAAGCAGATCACTCTGTCCAATGTGGGTGGCCTTATGCAATCCCTTGAAGACCTGACATAAACAAAATGGCTGAGCAAGAACGAAGTCTTTCTCTGTGTGTGTCTTCAAGCTGGGATGATGGTTTTTCACTGCTCGGACTCAGACTCTGACTGGATCATGCCTATCAGTTTCCCTGCGGTTCAGGCCTTCGGATGTGGATGAGAACTAAACCACTGGTTCTCTTGGGTCTTCTTTCAGATCTTGGGGTTCTCGGCTTCTGTTGAGTCTCTGTGGGACACACATTGAGATATGCCTTGAAAGATGGAGGATGAACATTTGCCACTCGTCTCCCTACGACGCAGAAGGATGCACAATGCCTTCTGAGTCAGTGAGTTTGGGAGGCAACAGTTTACACTCTGGGGCTAAGTGCCCCAAACAAGTTTCTAGTTTCCAGTGGAGGGCAGACAAGAAGATTCCATGTCAGTTCCAGGCTACCTTGCAAACTGCTGTGCCCTTGGGCCATGTGATCCAGTGGATCCAGTGGAACTTGAAGTGTCGGTGTCAGATGGAGATGCTGTTTGGAGGTATGGGGCCTTGGCAGGCCCCTAGAGGTGAATCACAGCACAGGCCCTTGTGATTTTTGAGAAAAGACCTCTTTTTGAGAAAAAAGCTCTCAGCTTGCCACTGGGTGTTAGTAGAGACTGATCATGTACACACTTGATCACAAGGTGCCATGTAATGATGCAGTTGGAGCTGCCCACCATCGACCGGGTGTTATCTGAACCATCTGTCCATGAAGTTGGTCATTTCGGCCACGCTGCATCATCTAATGGAAGTGGTCTATCTGGGATCCGGCCTGAGCAGGCCCTGAAGGCACAAAGTTACATGAGAATGTGACCAAATGCCCAAGGTTCCCATTCCCGCTACACTGCCTTTTCTCTCCCCACTTTCACCCATGTCCTCACGGGGGCTCTGATGATCAGTTGAGAGAGGACAAGGAGACTCAGGCCTGGTTCAGAGATGGTTCTGCGAGGCATGCAGGCACCACCCAAAAGTGGACAGCTGCAGCACTATCGCCCCTTTCTGGGACGTGCCTGAAGGACACTGGTGAAGGGAAGTCCTCCTGGGGGGCACATTTTCAAGGAGTGCACCTCTGTGCTCACCGAGCTTGGAAGAGGGAACAGCCACATATGTGATCGTGTGATTATAGAAGTGATTTCTGCGCTGTGCTCAATAGTTTGGCTGAATGATGATGTTTCCTGGAAGAACAGGTTTGGAAAATTGGTGATCAAAAACTAGAGGAAGAAGAATGTAGACAGACTTGTCTGAAACACGTGAAGATGGCATGTCCTATGTGTATGCTCACCCAAGTGCGACCTCTGGCAGAGGAGGATTCTAATAATCAAATGGATAGGATGATCCATTCTGTCATGTTGGATGCATGGGTCAATCTATGATCCCTCCCATTACAGAATGATTTCATTCTCCAAACAGACTCTTTCCCCGACCCACGTCCCACTGTCCCATGGGCTCAAGGGATGGAGGATTTGCCTGGACTCAGCAATACAGAGCTTTCACTCACCAAGCCTGATCTGGCTATGCCCACTGCTGAGTGCCTAGTTCGCCACAGGAGAACCAATAGGAGTCCCCAACCCGTGGTGCCAGTTGATTACATTGGGCTTCCTCCATCATGAATGGGGCAGTGTGTATTCTTCTCCGAATATAAATTTGCCTGCTTTGTATGCAATTGCTTTGCACGCAGTTCCTTTGCCCAAACTACCATGTGTGGACTGGAAGAACGCCTTCTTCTCCATCATGGTGGTCAACACAACTGTGTTTCAAATTGGACAACTCATCGTATAGCAGAAGGAGTGAGGCATGGGATCCATGCTCATGGAATGCACCACGTTCTCCACAAGTGTGAAGCAGGCAGCCTGCTGAAGCAGTGAAAGGACTGTTTGAGGACCCAGTGATAGTGTGGATTCGGTGTCCTTACCTTGCAGTGTTGGATCCAGGGTCTTAAGGAGGCTGTACATGCACTTAATACCTCTACCACATGTTGCCGCTTGTGCCACAACCAGGATTCCCAGGTTTAGGAATGAAGAGGTGGGAGCAGACACGGTAGCACTCACCATTGCCCCTAGTGACTGACTGACATTTATTTGCTGCCTGTTATGTGACCTTATACAATGCCAGCCTAGACATCTTACTGTCAAAGGGAGAAATGCTTCCACCTGCAGACACCACGCAATTTCACTGAATCACAAGTTAAGACAGCCACCCAGCCACTCGGGCTCCTGAGTCAACCGGCAAAGACGGAAGTTACTGTGCTGTGTGGTGATTGATCCTGACTATCTACAGGAAATTGGAGTACTACTGCAGTAGAGGTAAAGAAATATGTGTGTAGAACACTGATTGATCCCTTCAGGGGGTCTGTGTTACCAAGCCCTGTGATTAAATTCATTGGAAAGCTGCTAACGTGAGCCAATTCCAAATACTAAACCCCTTTATGTATTTCTACCCCTATCAATTCTACCCATCAAGCCATCGTCTGCCATGTCTATGTATCTATCTTCTCACCAGCTGTCACCACCTTTAAAATCTGTTTATATTTGCGTAAGGTCATGGAAAAGTTCCATATAAAATCTATATCAAAATATACATGTATGTCTCCTATTGGTTGTTTCTTTGGAGAACCCAGAGTAAGAACTACCACAATCCTAGTATTGTAAGAGTCCCCCAGCCCTCTCTCTGTCCACTCATTCTGTGTGGGCTCGAAGTCCATTGGTTTCCTGCTAGATACCAATATCACCCTCATGTATGTCTCCTTGATTAACCTGGGTATCACTCTCTCTGTTTGCGTGTGTCACACACTTGTGTACAGAAAGAAAAGACCCCGAAGAAGGAAACAGAATAGGAATGGTGATTCTGGGACACTGGCGAGCTAAAACAAGGGAGAAAGCAATTCTTTTATCACTATGAAATGGCCAGGAGCATAATGGTAAACAAATACCAATGTAAACTGGTGGGCCTTTAGGTTTGACAAAACGGGCTGAGAAGTGACCAGTGCCACGAGTTTCAGGGTCGGTGCTGCTGTCAAACAGGACTACAGAAATTTAGTGTGTGGGAGTTCCTGATTCAGGTGTAGATGGAGGTGTAGACATAGATGGAGACCAGGTGCAGGGAGAAATGATGAGTCCTGTTCAATGATCGCAGTGGCCCCTATCCCATGGAGACGTCTCATTAAAATTTAACCTGAAAAAATTCAGTTAATCACTCATACTAGCTTCATTTCAAGTACCAAGTAGTTACATGTGGCCTAGAATCTACAGTATTCAGCAACAGAGCATTTCCATACTCGCATAAAATCCTGTTACACTGTGCTTGAATTGAGTTTGAGAACTGTCAAAGAAAGGGGGCAGAAGAATGCAACCCGTAGGCAAATTTGGGTGGGTGCTCTAGAGTGGTAATGAAAAAGTGCCTGAGCTGGAATCCTCTGCATTTAACCTAGACAGCTAGCATTACTGTTAAATAAGACACTGGGCCTAAGGCCCGTCGGCCCTGTATGTCTCACAGTCCATCTTCGGGGAATATGAATTCGTGGAACAACCGGCCAAAAATATGGCCGTTAGGAGGCAAGGGCATATATTGTGTCTAGGGGCTGGAGCAGGCAGAGTAGCAGCTTAGGTTGGCACAGGTTATGCCGGGCAGGTTCAGGGGCAGGTTAAGCTCTTCCTAACACCCAGGGTGGAGTGGAGCTTTCCCACTTCAGGTCCCTTACAGCAACGAACCATGCTTGCAAATGGTCTGGGAGCACCAAGCGAGGTGGATACGACCAAAGTCAATCCAAAAAGGGGTTTGAAGGATCTAAAAACTCTGAGACAACAGCAAATGCAAGTGTGACACATTACATCTGTGCGAGGTACCAAGCACCTGAAGGACATTCAGTCTCTTTCCTCTGTACCTAACAGCCTGTTATGCCTCTATTTTACACGTGGGGCATTTGAGACACAAAGCGGGATGTGACTAAGACTGTGCACATTGGCAAGACTGCATTCAGACCCGTAGTGCAGGTTCAGACCTCTACCGCCTCTCAAAATGAATACGGCAAGAAACTGGAGGACAAAAGGGAGGATAAGATTCTGAGTCAGATTTAAACACTTGTGCAAGGATGGCCCTATTCTGAGGGTCACTGGTTTCACATTTTGCCCTAATCAGTGAGGATAAGAGGAAAAGGCACCAAACCCCACGCTAACACTAGAAATTAATTTTCTTTGTCTTCTAACCCTAGATTTGGTGCAAATTTCATGCTGCCGGCAGGGGGGAGGGGGATGAGCACTTTGGATGATCACTTGAATCTACAGAGCTACAGGAACCCCACTCCTTCACAGAGACTGGCGGGTGTGACCTCTTGCCAAAACAAGGACAATGCACACCTCAATTAACTACGCTTTATTAAGAAGTCCAATTCTAAACAGAAGAAGGCACCAGCAGGGAAAAAGCAACAAATACAACAACAATTCTCAAAACGATGTAAGGCCTATGGGCCTGGCTGAGACCAGCTTTTGCCAGTTACTAGGGGTCTGCTGAAAGAATGCCTGAGGATGAGGCACAAGAGGAGGGCAGAGGGCTCAGCAGATGGTGTAGCGTACGTAGGGGACCTCAACGTCCTCGCCACTCTCATTGTTGCAGCACATCTCAAGCACCAGGGCCCGCACGTGCTGGCCCAGCTTTCGTTTGGACACACGGCTCACGATTTCTGTCATTCTGGGGTGAGAGAGAAGAGGGTCAGGGAGATAGAAAACAGGGGAGGAAGGACAAATGGCTAAAAGGAGGGAGGGGAAACTGAACAAAAGCAGTGCTGTAGCTAGAAGTTACCCCACCACACAGGGCCTCCCTCAGTCTGCCCAGGGGACAACTCACGGCTGATCCAAGCGTTCCTTGAGTCTGCTGGCCGGCATGAAAAAGGAGTAGAGCAAGGACACTCCTTGGGACAGCATGGTGATCTCTAATTTGTGTTCTCTCTGGAGATGGTGGGAAGATGGAGGGTCAACAGTGTCACTGGAATGACGAGTACTAGTCATCTGATATTCCACCCCCCACTCCCTGGCATAGTGAGTAGAGAAGGGGCTTTGCCTTAAAATAGTTGAGGAACTGTCTGAGGGTCATCTCTTCACCATTAGACTGCAGCCCCTGCACCTCAAAGCGATCCCACAATGTCCACTCTTGGTTACTGTACTGTGGAATAAAGCACAAGGGCGTGTAACAGGGGCCATCCCAGATCCTTCTGCCCCATCAGTCAGTTTGACGTGTGAAGTTAGATCAATCACAACCCTCTTCTGTTCAACAGTTGTTCCTCTTGTGGCCCCATTTCATCTTGAGTAGGCGACTGATAGTTTTATAGGGACAAAGCTGTACGCTATGGAGGCCCTGTTATTTTCTTCACTCATCTCCCACGCCCTTTCCCTTCCCACTCAATGTCCTCTAACTCTGCTGGCCCTGACCACATTAGTTTCAATACATGCCTGCCACTCTCTTACTTTTGCGAGTTCAAAAATCCTTATGATGAATGAACGAAGGGTATAGCAAAAGTACAGGTACCCAACTGCACAAGGCCTCACCTGGCATGATGAAGACTATACCGCGCGCGCGCACGCACACACACACACACACGCATGCACGCACGCACAGGTCACTCACTGATGGGTAAGACCAACAGTTTGCATACCAGCAGGGCCCCTCACCTGGTGACGAGGTGCAGCAAGGGGCTCAGAGAAGCTGAAGAAAGGCAGGGCCAGGTTGATGAAGCTGTTCTTATAGGACTCAAGCTGTTGGTGGCCCTGCACCACCTTGTAGAGCTCCAGACACACAAGGCCAACTATAGCTGCCGAGGTTGTGGCAATGGCTGGGATGATCCTGCCTGCAACCAGCTTGCTCTGTGGGACAGAAGGTGACCAGGCAGCCATTAGACACATTTAGGGACTACAGAAGAGGCCAAATGTGGGAAGACTCAAGCCTGGGAATGACTGAAAGATGACGTCTAGACAATCATCACCTTATGCCGGTCTGCAGGAGGAATGTTATAGTTCTCTGCCCGGAGGTTGGATGCAGCCACAATGAAATCCATGTGGAAGTTGCTGTCATCGTCCTATTGGGTGGAAATGGAATGAGGACAGAAAGGCAGGGTTAGAGGGAAAAATGGGTTCTTGCCTACTGGAGATTCAAGTATTTTCTACCTCGGATACCTTCCAGACCAGCCAGAACCTCCCCCAGACCACAAAGGATGATCGCTGAGCAATGTGGCAGGCCTATAATCCCCACACAAGCCTTGGATACCTCAGCCCACCCTACTCTTCCAAGGGGTACTCCCTCATAGCACCTTCTCAAAGTTGATGGGGTACATCTTGAATCCGGGGAGTGTCTCTGGGCTGGGCAGCATGGCCTTGAGCTCCTGCAGGCGGGTATCATCTGCAAGGAAGGGGGGGGGACATGTCAGTCCTTTAGGTCCCAACCTGGGTCAGAGACTGAGACCAAAAAGCAGGAGCCCAGGGTTCCCAGAGTTGTTCAGGCAGATAAAGAACACGGAAGTAAGCAGGTGTGGAGATCTGAAGAGAGACACATCTGCAAACACCAGGGAACAGAAATAAAGACATTCACAAACGGTAACGTAGGCAGCAGCACTATTCACGATTCCTAAGAGGTGGAAGCAATCCAGTGTCCATTGACAGATGAATGAATAAAGAAAATGTGCTCCACTCAGCCTTACAGCCTCCACTCAGCCTCAACATTACATAGCCTTAAAAGCGGAAAAAAGCCTGTCACTTACAACAACATGGACGGACCTGGAGGGGATTATGCTTACCTAGAGTCAGAAAGACAAGTGCCACATGATCTTACTTTAATGACCTACCTTAAAAGGTCAAAATCACAGAGACAGAAAGCAGAATGGTGGCTGCTGGGGCCAGGGATGAGGGGAAATGGACTTATTGTTTCATGGGTAAGTTTCAGATTTGCCAGAAAGTTCTGGAGCTCTAGTGTACAATGCCAATGTGCTTAACACTACTGAGCACTATGCACACTACTTATTACGATGGTAAACCTTATGTTTTTCTTAATCACAATTTTTTTTGCAAAGGCACGTAGACAGAAACATAGAGGTAGGAGACCTAGAAGACAAATGAAGAAGAGGGAGACGGAGAGACACAGAGGAAGATACAGGGGGAAAGAGGACGGAGATACAGGGAAGAAGACATATGAAGGGGCATTGGGTGGAAATGCACACAGCGAAGATGAGAGAAATATGGAAAGGGATATACAGGAGAAAATCGGAAGAGGGCAACCAAAGGGAAGAATGGTGGAGATAAACCTAAGCATGGAGAATGAGATGGGAAAATACTGAAGGAGGAGACAGGCAGATACGGAGAACTCATGAGTATGAATTTGGAAAACAAAATGACAGAGACATCATTTGAGGAGGAGGTTGAGAGATAGTGAAGGGATGAAATGGAACTATCTGTACAGAAAAGGTCCAGTGTACAGAGGGACTTACAGAGCACGAGACAGGACAGTGGGGAGAGAGGAGGAGAACCTAAGAACTACCTGGTCACCCTCTGTTTCACCAAGAAAGCCGACTGCCAAGAACAACAGCTGGAGTTAGGTGTAGTTATGGATGGAGAGAAGAGAGGTCTTGAGGAAGATGAGGGAAGATATACGGAGGCTAACGAGTAAAGATGCAAAAGAGAAGGAAGTAGGGGAGGTCTGAAAGGAGATGAACCAGGGAAGAAATCAAGGCAGAGAGGCTACTGGTGGAGATCGTTTCTCTCTCTCTCTTTGACACAAACGGTACAAAAACAAGAAAGGAGCGGACAACAAGGCAAAGACATTCACAGAAAGGAGATCAACAACTCGTCCTCCTGTCAGTCAGACTGGGAGGGAGGAAGGTAAAGAGCGCGACGGAAGCTGCCTTTAGCAACCGTTCTGATTTTCACTGGAGGAAGCAAGGGCCAAACGACAGTGGGGGTAAACGTCAGGCCTGGGGTCTCAGAACAGGGCAATGGCAAAACACAAGTGAGGGGGCTTGGATGGACAGGGGAGAAGTGCTATGGTGTTTCTAGGCCAACTGGCTAAGCACCCTCACCGACGGAGGCTTCGGCGCTCTGCAGCTCCTGGTCAGAGACATGGATCTTGATGCCAGACTTGGGGGTGAACTCGGGGACCTTCACAGACTGCAGGAGTATGGCCACACCAGCCCTGTCCCGGGAGCCCAGCAGCCCGTAGCTCTGGGCGAACAGGTTGGCGGCAGCCATCACGTAGTCCAGATGCAGGGACTAGAAGACAAGGTGACAAAGTATGGAAAGATGAGCACGTCTGTCCTCACCTGGGGAGCCTTGGGCTCCTTCCCACCCACCTACCTTCCACCCAACTTAGCAGACCCTAGGGCGGAGACTCACATTGTTGATATCGAAGGTGAGCGGGTGTGGACAGCGTTTGGGCCCAGACCAGAATGGGGCTCCTGAGCTTGTTAGCTAAGAGAATTGAAAGGTTTTTGGGGAGCAGATCCTGAGAGGAGGGATCTCTCTGACAAACCTGACTCTTTCCAATCACTATCCCTGGGCACATGTTTTGTGCCAGATACAGAGCTACTCACCCACTTTACCCACTGTCAGCTACTGTACTGACTTAATCTAGTAACTGAGTACATCTCAGTTCCTCCTCACAAAACTCCCATGAAATAAGTCGTCAGTACTTCTATTTCGCACCTGAGGATAATGAGGTACAGAGAGAAAACACGTGGCTGGCCCCGGGTCAAATGGACCTGGGATTCCCCTGTACCTAGTTCCTGTGCTCTTACCTCCCACAGTTCTCTCCTATCATCTCTGCACCCTCGATGGGAATGGGAATCGGCTATGACTCACCCTATACTGCAGGTAAGGGAAACGGAAACCAAGTCTCTCGCTTGAGACAAACTGCATGCGGTGGGGGAAAGACGCAGTCAATGGCAAAAAGCACTGGCTTAATGACTGCATTAGAGCTCCACACCTCGGTGCGCTCACCGTGGCTGGATCAACGGGAGTGAGCCATGTCCGCAACCTGTAGCAAGCTCCCTATTTGCAGGCCACGTATTCTGACAAATGGGCCCAGCAAGTACGTAATACCTGGTCAGGAGGAAAGTTGTGCAGCAGCTGCTGGATGTTGCTGGAGTACTGGGTGTGCCAGTGGCGGCATGCCCAGGTCACACAGTCGGCCCAGGTGTGTGGTCGCTGCAGCACCAGGCTGCGCTGCACGGCCTCCAGCACCTCCAAGGGTTGGGTGCCTGCCAGCCGCAGTGTCCGCTCCATAAACTTGGAGTCTCTGTCAGAGATCAGAGGGGTCACTGGGGCAGGACTGCACAGAGGTCCCAGGAGTGGGCTTAACTCCATGGAAAACCAGTCCTGACCCGCCCCCCCCCCCCCCCCCCCCCCGCCACACACACCCGACGGCATGTGGCTCGAGCATTCACTCGGTCATTCACAAAGTGTGCCAGGTGCCGGGGGTTACAGTAGTTACGGCATGCCTTGGCTGGCAGGTAGAAGGGCTGAGGGAACGTATGGACAGATGGGATCACTCACATGAGGTACTGGTTGACATTTTCTGCTGGATGCTTAAAAAGACCTTCAAACTCATCCCGAGCCCACTGCAGACAAAGCAAGTAGAATACATGGGGCATGAGGTTTCTAAAGGCATGAGAAAGACCACCGTCAAATAAAGCAAACATGAAAAACACGCCAACTATGGGAAGCAGAACAGAAAAAAGCAGCCTCCCAAATGGGCTCCTCGAACTTCCCAGGCCCCTACCACCTCAATTTAAAAACCCATGACCTTGCCCTCGGTAGTGATTACATGTGTGTATATGTACAAAACTTACTTTTAAGATGTAGATACCTTATCCTCAGTAGGAAAGGAAAATATTCACACCAAAAACAAAGCACAAATGATCTCTATCAGGCCAGGGGGACTGGGCAGAAACCTTGCCAGAGGTTTTGCCCTCTGAGACGTACAAGAACAGTAAATACAGTCACTGATCTGGAGCAGTTCACCCAAATCCCAGCTCTGCCACAGGTTTGTGACTTCGGGTGCACCCACAAGATAATACCTTTAAACTCGGTATCCTCATTTCAAAAACATACACTGTAGCAGTAATACCTACACCTCATGAGGCTGATATGGAAGACAGAAAACATGTACATGTTTAAAGCTTCCTGAGACCACTGCCAAGTACATACTCAGTGGGAAGTACTTCACAAAAAACCTTGTGGAAGATACTGTCATTCCAATTTCAGAAATAAGGAATCCGAAACATGAAGACGACAAGTCTAAGAGCCTCGTGGTAAATTTGTTTTAAAACCTTTGTATAGGCCTTCCTGCATGTTGGCAAGAGAGTAACAGAGCATCTACCACACATGCATGGAGGGGGAATGGAGAGAGGGATGAAGACCCAAACATAAATACATCCATTCTGCAACTCTTGGGGTGGAAGGAAAAGGGATAGATCGAAGTACTTCTTCTATCCCTACACTCCCCGTCGACTATACCTAGCCCTCAGACACTTGCATTAACTATCACTTTGATAGTACAATGGATTTTCTTGGGTTGAAAGGGGATTGGAACTGTGGTTAGGTTCTGAGTGCCGGTTAACTTGGTATGTTTACTCGGCCCATCTAGAGGATATGTATGCTGTTCTGTACGTATGTGCACTGTACAAACACAAACCAGCTACTAAATATATTTTGGGCAAAATGGAATTGATGTTACAGATTATTAAATAAGTAGCAGGGATGATTATTAAAAATTAATTTTGTTCAGCAGGAAAACAGTACGGTTTACTTTTCAGATGTACAGTCATTTCCATAAAATACTTGCCTGTGCTTCCAAAACAAAAGTTTAAAAGTTGAAAAATTAATCATTTGTAAAGGTTAAGCTGCTGGGTGTAAAGTGAGGGTAGGAGGCTGAGGAACAGGTACGTGTTACGTACACTGAGGCTGGCATCCTCTGAATATGGTTAAGAAGAGGTTGGTGGCTGAGAGATTGCCCGGGTGCCACCAAAGCCCTACTATGTGCCCAGGTTTGTCTTCCACCTCTCCGTCCACCCCAAGACTGATCACCTGCAGGGTGTGCTCAACGGCATTGGGGAAGTTCTTCAGCGTGCAGATGGGAATGCGCTTCTCAGGAGGGTCCTGGCTGGAGCTATACGACTCTGTCAGAAATGGTATAACCACTTGGACGTTGCCCTTTGTGCCCCACGTGCCTGACTCCAGCAGTGGCTTACGGTAGAAGACACAGCGGCGGTCCACGTACATGCCTGTGGGAAGACGGCCAGGGTGGCATTGCAGTGAGGGGGTGACACATGAGAATAGGTCACGGGGGACAGATATTGCCCCCTCATCCTCCTCCAAACTCACGGGCATCCACACTGTCCAGGGCACTGGCCACACCATCCAGGTTTTGGAAGAAGTCGTCATCATAGATGTGCTCTGTGTCAGGGCCCACACGGTCCTGACGGCTCATCACGCGGATGTGTGGATTCAACTGGCGCACGGCTGCAGCAGCTGTGTCAGACTTCAACTTCTGGGTGCGCATGGAGGAAAAGAGCTGTTAGTTACCCAACGAACCCGTGCCAAGCTGTCCTGAGGACTGATTTATCTGATGATGGGCAAGACCTAACCTAGACTCCAAGTTTAGGAGGCTCTTGGTTTAGCAGAACAGATAGGAATGGTAAACACCACACTGCTGGGATGTGACACATGAGGCAGGGGTGAGTAGAAAAGAAAACGGTGACAAGGGATCAGATATCTGTTCTGTTGTCTACCCAATATATTTTTTTCTTAATTAACAGCACCCCGAGTTAGGATACATTCATACAAACGAAACCAAAACCAAGAGCCTAGCACAAGAACAAACAGACCCTGTGAAAGCCCAAGTCAGGTCCCTTATTCAAAAACTTCCACTGGCTTCCATTTTTGCTTAGGGTGAAATGAACGGGCCACTGCTACTTCTCCCACTTCATCTCCTACCATGGTCTCCTCTATCTGATCTCTCTGCTATAACCTCAGCTATAACCGATACAAATTCCCATCTTGAGGTTTTGTTCAGGCCGCTAACTCTGCCCGGTACACTCTTCTCTATCTTCCTATTCTCCTACATCCTCACAAGCCTTTGTGGAAATGTCGCCTTTCCAATGAGAACTTCCCTCGCTACACTATAGAGCACCCTTCACCCCACTTTCTACTCCTCATTTTTCACTGTTGCCATTTAAAGCACTTCTTAACTTTCCAATGTTACTCATATACTTTGTTACTGTATTTACTGTCACTACAGAAATTCTCTGACATACAGTCTTAAAAAGAGCTATTGTTACCCGCAGTTCGGCTACCAATATTGCCGGTGTTAGAAATTTAAATTGAGAAAACGTAAAAATAGTCTTAGTCTAGTTGAAAATGGAATTATTCTATTATAGGGTATGAACATTATGGAAAACAACTACCCAATAACAATACTTCAGTAATAACAGTCAAACTGTATTTACATTTTTGCAAATCTAAGTCATACGATCTCTTAGCCAGCTGGACTCTCCTCACCGCCACTGTTATCCGTCTGTGTTTTGATGCAGGTTAAAGGGGTATTCCATCTCACAGAAGAGTATTTTAACACTACTGCCAGATAGATGTTGACATTAAAAAAAAATATATCAAAACTAGACAAGTGATAGTGTTTGAAAACGTAGCCGCAGGGTGGAATCTGGAATTCATACTAGTTTATTTTGCATTTAGAAAAGATCTTTAACTAGTGCACAATTTTGCATCCTCATGAACTGGTCAATGGCCAAACTCTGTGTTTCCGAAGGCTTCCTAAAGTGGAGTGAACAAGTCCACTTTCACCCGATAACCTCGGAATGAAACACACCAATGATGTCTTAGTATTTCTCTTAAAAGGACTGTGATCTTGCAGACTTCATAAAAGGGTGCCTTGGACCTTAAGACGGCCTCACACCACATTCTGAGAACCTCTCATTTATTCTCTGTCTTCCCACTACGCAAGAGTCGGAACCGTTCTTCTGTGACCTTATGTATTCCAAATGTCTAAACAAGTACCTCGTAGTTACGTGATAAAATGAAAGACAAGACAGACTCAGAGTAGGCAAAAATGACACTAACCTTTACAGAAGCCTTCCCAGATAGATTCCTCTTTAAAAAACCTAGCTTCCACAGTCCCACATGGGCAATGACCAAAAAAGTGAAAGGACACAAAAGGGATGACCAAGGTGTACAACGACAAATGAAATGAATGTACATATTAACTACCTGACTTAAATGGTAGAGAAAAAAAATGAGGGAAGAGCAACAGAAAGATTTATGAAGACTGATAAGACAAAAAGACAGGAGAAAAGTGAGAGGAGCACTCACCCGCTCACCATGCCTGCCCCGCTCACCGTGACATCCCAGGGCCGGAACAAAAACTGCCGGTTCAGGTTGGACTTCTCAATGATGTCCATGTCTGTAACAGTGACTGCCCCCCTCTCCCCACAGCCTAGACCAATCATGGCAAAGTTCTTGAGCAGCTCACAGCCAATGGCCCCTGCACCCACCTGAGAGGTGCGCAAGGAAAGAGACAGAAGCTGGTTAGGGTGACTGAGTGTAGCAAAGCCCCCAGTTAAGTCCTCAATCCCCTCTATCCCCCCCTGTTGAGACAGTAGAGGGTAAGAGGGTCTAGTAGTCCACAGTCAAGTCCCAGGGCCATAAAAACGGAGGGTCACCTAAGGAAGGAGGCTGTAGAGGGTGGAATAAAAGAGGCTACCAGAGGGGAGGACAAAGGGACACATCCTTGGTATGAAGAAAATAGAAAAAGACGATGAGACAAGGATGTTAAGAAACAGGATTCTCCCTTGCGAGATGGGAGGAGACTCCGGATGATGTGATGAGAGGGTAGCAGAGATGAAGGTAACTGGTGTCCAACGTGGTCACTCACCAAGAGGTAATTCTGCCTGCCCAACTTCTCCTGCAGGTCTGAGCCAAATACAGCCACCTGCCCATCATATCGGTTCCGGCACTGAGTCACGTGAAAGAAAGAGAGGGTCAGAGGAGAGCTGTTTTACACAGACTTGCAATAACCCTTTTCCCACGGGTCCCACCCACATACCGGGAGACACTTGTCCTCTGTGAGGGCCTCTTGGTCCTCGGGAAGACACTCAAGGGCATCAAAGTACAGCCACTGCATAACGGGCATAAACTTCCCAGAGCAGGCCTCGGGAGGGGGAGAGAAGGGTATGTGATTGCCAGCTGAACTCTGAAGACAAGACAGGAAGGTACCTGGCCGATCCTCAGCCCTGCCTTTCTCTACCCACACCAACCTTCATGACCTCCTGGGCAGCCAGGCCCCCAATGAAGGCATTTATAGGGGCCAGATCCCCAGCAGCCACATACGCCAATGTCCGGATGAGCTCTACATCCAAGTTGTCCTGCTGCACTGCCAGCAGGGCGTGGGCATTCACGGTCTGTGCTAGGGTCACCAGTTCTGCTGCATCCTCCTGGTAGGGCAGAAGAGACCAACGGAGGTCCAGTCAGACAATTGTGTGGACAGGGAGAACAGGAGAGAGAATGTAGACAGACGGGAAATAATGGTGGGGCTTTGGACCAAGGACTCGGGATGGCCTTCCCACCCACTAACCTCATTGTGGGGCCGCGGGGAACGGCCGTGCAGAGCACAGAACTGGTGCAGTGCCTGGAAGCCAATGTGTAGCTGGGCAGGGCGAA
Source organism: Rousettus aegyptiacus (assembly GCF_014176215.1). Classification (NCBI taxonomy): domain Eukaryota; kingdom Metazoa; phylum Chordata; class Mammalia; order Chiroptera; family Pteropodidae; genus Rousettus; species Rousettus aegyptiacus. The sequence continues at coordinate 605,323 of NW_023416294.1, read as the reverse complement.
AGGACTTGGCAAAGTCTGTTACCACAAAATCTGGCTCTGCCAGTGCGGCTGGCAAGGATTTCTGTAAAGAGTGAGATATTCGGCCCTAAGAAGTGAAAGACCTAGATAGATGTGCCTGCAACCCTACAGCCCATCCCACACATTCTCACAAAGCTGATCTTCTTGGGTACTTTGACCTGACTGACGATGCCTCCACAGGTGTAGTCAGAGAAGCTGGAAGTATCACAGATACTGAAGGTGTAGGGACCTAAGAGAATGAATGGGACGGACAGGTATCTGTCAGTCCATTCGTGAACCCTCCTGCCCTGCTCCCGCCGCCCTCCCTACTTGAATCAACAGCACCACCGAAACAAAAACGAAAAAGCCGTTCCCACCCAGCTCAGACGCTGGAGACTGTGGCTCCAAGCTCTGTTCAGACATCGGAAACCTCTATCCCTTCTGCCCCAGACCTACTGCAGAAACCACAGGTACCCTAGGCCTAAATGCCACACCAGAAAATACAAAAGCAAGCCCTAAGTAGTTCCAACAGCAACTCGATAAATTCTCTAGAACAAATCTCAGAAATATTTAAGGAACACCAAAAAACAAAACAAAACAAAACAAAAACCCAGCTCCAAAAAGTAGCATTCTCGATTACCTTGCAACCTTCAGAAATTACCAGACCATGGATCTGTGGCTTTAGCTTTCATGAAATTTGCAAATTTTCTTCCAAAACCTGTTTTGACCCCACACCTCATTGCTTGAGGCTACCTGTATTTTTTCTCCACTTGTAGCAGTCCATGTGTTTAAAATGTTCCAAGCGTCTCCTTAACAGAGTCATGATTTTCTAGAGATTCTAACTGACATAAGGAACGTACGTATCTGTAATAGCTATTTTAATGTTATTGGTCTACTGATTTTACACACTGGATGGATTAACAAATTAACACTCCAAAAGATGAGCAAATCGGACAAAGTAAAAGAAAATACCCAAAATACAACAAAGAGTTAAAAAAAGAGAAAAGTCAAGTGGCTTAACGCACATGTAATGAGTTTCTGGAAAGAGATGATAGGGTTGGAGGAAGTGAAAAAACATTATTTTGAAAAAAATTATGACCAGTTAACTTTTCAAATCCGATAAAACCATAAACCTGCAGATAACATAAATTCAATAAACATGAACCAAAAGAAAACATGGAGAAAATGACACTAAAATACGTCATAACAACACGGCTTAGCATCAGTGAGAAAAGCAGCACACCGCCTAGAAAAACAAGGATAAGAATGGTAGCAGGCTTTCTGTGGACAATAATGCAAGCAACAGAACATCTTTAAAGCAATGAAAAACAATGTCAATCTGGAACTCTACTCCCCACAAAAATATGTTTCAAACACGCCGACAAAATAAAGACAATTTCAAGCTTAAATTTAAAAGCTCAAATAATCACCACCAGAGGACCCCACACTACGACAAATGTTAAAGGGCAACTCTTTTGTAGAAAGAAAATACCAGATGTAAACCTGGATCCACAAGAGTAGTAGTACACTGGAAATGGTGACAAGTGGGTCAAAGTAAACTCACTTCTATATTATTTAAATCGTTTTACAAAATAACTATTGAGACAAAAACAACGTATTGACAAGTTTATGACCCACAATAAAATACACGGACAATAGCAAATGGTGAACCAAGAAATGGAAATGTTTGTGTTGTAAGGCTTTTTTTTCATGTGTGCAGTGATAAAGTATTACTCGGAGACTATGCTAAGAACACTTAGAGTTGTATACCACATTTCTAAAGCAAGCACTTAAAAAAAGAGAGATACTGCCAATAAAGCAAAAAGGAAATGAAATCAAACATCGCTGGCATGAACTTCTCCTGCCTCTCCTTCAACGCACACCTCTCTGGTAAGGTCCCATGAAAACGACCTTCCTAATCCTAGCTCAGATTTCAGAGAGGCAGCTCCTCTTGGCCTCTGGGTGAGCGCACATGCTAGAGTCACCTCTCATTTGCTCCATGCAACCTGCCCTCAGCCCTGGCTTACCTAGAACTTCGATCTGCATGGGGCAGGTGCCGTTGAGTTCATTCATGCCCTGGACTTCTGTGAAGGAGACGAAGTCACCGCTCTCGAATCCATGCCGGGCCTCATCCAGGCAGGTGACGACACCAGGGCTGTCCTGGTTGGAAGAGAAGTGAGTCTCAGAGACAGGCTCGGGGCAGCAGGAGAGGACAGGAATGACGACTCCTGCCCAATTCCCTGAAAGGACCCCTGGGGGCAATCTCCTTACCCTGGTAACCATAGAAACCATAGCACTGAGAGGCTGTTCCCCGTTGGAATCTGTGAGGATCATTTCCTCACCAAAGTCACAGAACAACTGCCTACAGAGGGGGACAACAGGACCGGTGTCTGAGACCCATATACAGAGGTAATTCATGTGGCCTCCACAATACACTGAATCCTTGCTAGGCAAACTCAGCCCATCACTGCTGACAACCGGGTGCTGTTCATGCCCCCTGGGGAGAGCTGAACAGGCAGAATCCAAAACCTAGCCAGTTGAGGGGAGCATGAGAGCAGTGGAAGCCAGAGGGTTTGGGCCTGGGCTTGTCAGGGGTTGGAAGGGAAAGGAGAGGATAGCACTCACCCAAACAGGCCCCGCGTATCTGCCACCACCAGCTTGATTCCATGGCTGTGACAGAACGCGCCCACCTGCAGTTGCTCCTCCAAGGGAGTGTTGGTAAGGACTACCACCTATAAAGAGAAAGGGGTTTGTGCAAAGGGCCAGGCACTGGGGTCAAATGGGGCGGAAGAAAACGAAGGAGAAACGCACACCAGGGTGAGTGAGGTGTCAAGACTCAAGTTCTGCTGGTTCGGCCTTCTTCTATAAACAGTATTTGTCAAGTATCTGCATGTGTCATAATCGGTGCGCGAGAGACCCACTGAAGAGGAGGAATCCTCAGACTATGACAAGAAAGGTACAGAGGTACCAGGAGGACAGAATTTGGAGAACACCTACTTAATTTCTTTGACAAACACTCATCCTTGCCTGCCTACAACCCTAGGAGACAAAGGGAAAAAAAAAAAAAATCACACTCTTGTTTCTGCTCAACATCTGGTTTAACTCCCAACGCACATTCACTTGCTTCCATTTGCAATGGCATGCATGGACCTGGAGGGTATCACACTGGGTGAAATAAGGCAGACAGAGAAAGATATGTACCGTATGATCTCACTTACATACGGACACTAAGGACCAAAGAAACAAACAAACAAAACAAAATAAAAAACAGAGAACCAATTAGCAATTGCCTGGATGGTGGCAGGGCTGGGTGTGAAAGGTGAAGGGATGAAGTTCAAGCTGATAGTCACCAAACAGTCACAAGCATGTCCAGTACAGCACAGTGAGTACGGTCAGTAATATTGTAATGGCTGTGTAGGGTGCCAGGTAGTGACTAATTGGGGGGATCACCTCATAAACTATATGTCTAATCACTGTAGTCTATACCAGAAATTAATAAACAAACTGCCCCCCCCCAACCCCAATTTGAAAAGAAACATACCACATGCTTAGCCCCGATCTATAGGGATCTCTGAGTTTCCCTTCTTCATTCGCCAGGATCCTTTCCCACTCCTACGTCACAAGTTCCAGTACCCTGACCCTCTGGGAAACCCCAGGGCAGCACACTGGCACCTACAGCTCTTCCTTCCCGCCCAGTTACTTAATAAATTCCCTAATGAAGCTTACCATGTGCTGGCTGCCATTCTAAGCATTTAACACTCACAGAAACTCTGATCGGTTTGGCTACTGCTCCTCTTCTACCAACAGAAAAAATTAAGGCAGACGAGACTAAACTAGCTGTTCAATAGTTCACTGTCCTACAACTAGAAGAGCTCACACACGCCAAGGCAGCATGGGTTCAGAGTTTAGTGTTCGTGAGCACTCTGTCTGGCCACTTCTTCCCTCCTGAAAAGGTGTGTGTTCCCTCAAAGACGGGTCCAGAGTTTAATTCCTGCCCCTGTCCCCTGGCATCCCAGCACAAAACCTGGCACGCAGGGCTAGGCCATTAAATAAACCACTGAACCAACCAACCAGAAATGGGACCTGAAAAAATTAGTCAGGAGGCAGGGTGATGCTCCAAGGTACCTGGAAACCGCTAAGGAAGTCCTCAACGAGGGCCCCAGTATAGGCGCTGACGGGCACATAGCTGTTGAGCTCAGCAAGGCGGGGCTGTGATACCTCGGCCCGGTTTTTACCGACGTCCTCCTCCCGCAGGTAGAACTACAAGAGGGCAGAGGCGGGACAGAGGTGAAGTGGACGCAGAGCCCAGTGGGGCTGGTGCTCCATGCAGGGGGAGAGAGTCACAAAGAGGTACCTGGGAGGAGAGGTCAGACCACTCGGCAGTGCCCCGGTCGTGCAGGGTGACAGCTTTGACCCCAGCAAGGATGATATTCTTGGCGATCTCCACACCCAGGCCCCGGAGGCCTGACACCAGCACACTGGATGTCTGGAGGTGCTTCATTGCCTCATGGCCCAGCACATACCTGACACGTTACAGGAGACGCTGAGTCAAGGTTCAGCCCAACCAATCCTATGCCCTGTCCCACCTCCCACCCAAGGCTCAGGCACACTTACAGCTGACGGGAGTACAGACCCTCGTCTATGTCTGCTTCACTGCCCCTTTTTGGCATTCCCTAAGAATGGAGAGAAAAACAAAGAGTTTCAGGGGGACAGCGGGAATGGAGCTTAGACAGGTGACCGAGACAGTTTCCCGCCCTCTACCCTACCACCCCCACTGAGTCTCCAGAGACAAGACATTCACACTGGTTGGTCCTGAAGGCACTCTGAACATCACAGAATAGGCAGAGGCACAAGGAGAACTCGGTTTTGAATCCGGCCCAAACACACACAGTTTCTTGGATGGTGGCAAGCAGGCCATCTGAAGAGTCAGCAGCGGTACAGATGTGGTGGGCTTTTCTTTTGGTTAGTGGCAGCTCTGGGGGTAAGAAAAACTTAAGAACTAGTAGCACCATTTCAAAGGGAAGAAAGGAAAAGAAAATGTGCTTGGCACCAGGGCTGCTCTGAGGGGGTGGAATCGGGAGGCTGAGCTCAGGCAGTTCAGGCCTAAAGGCCGACTGTGAAGACAGCGGCTAAATGCGGAAGTCAGGCTGGGTCTCTGACCAACAACACTGGCTGGGGCCCACAGAGGCCCAGCAGCACAAACTGAGGGCTTTCTGAACTGAAGATGATGGCGACTCTGAAAGGCTCCGAGGGCAGGCTACGAAGAATGGTACAGAGAGGGATTTTGCCAGAAGCTGGAAAGCCAGTTGGCATTTGAATGCAGACACAGAGACCCAGGGTGAGGCTGAGAAGGAGAGTCTCTGGTATGGGTGTTCAGGACCAAAATATGAGAGGGTGTACAAGGGCAGATGCTGGTGGGAGAGGCTGCGGGGCTGGGGAAAGATGTGTGAGGTGGGAATCCCTGTCCAAACAATTCCTGCCGGGTACCTGGCCCCACGGTAGGTTCAGAGGGAAGAAAACCGGGGGTACCGTGACAATGAACCCTGGCACCATGACAAAGAGAGGACTCTCCAAAAGCAACTCTGGCAGCAGGTCGCTAGGACATGCTGGACCTACAGCGGAAGACGGTAAGGTGGACACACAAGGTGGGACACAAATGCTTCCTCTAACGACGTCTCCGAGGTCACCTAGAAACGAAGACGTGGTGAAGAGCAGGTGCTGAAGGCCTTACCTCAAGGCCAAGGGAGGGGCGGATGTCTGAACAGAGATGCCCAGTGCGGGGATCCCCCTGACAGAAGAGGCTACAGGCCCAAGGGGGTGTGAGCTAGGGGCCGCTGACAGAGAGCCAGGCCCAGGCCTTCGATCACGGGGTCCGGTCCCCTCTAGCAGCGTTGAAAGGTGACCGTGGGAGCAGATGGGCGGGAGGAGAGTGATGTCAGGAGAATGCTGAAGGCAGCTCTCGGTTAGGGGAAGCAAAGGCCAAAGGCACCCTCCCAGGGCTCTGGCCTACCTTGCAAGCTGTGAGGACAAGGACCGGGGGCCGGCAGACGATTGCCGCGCACACTGACCGGGAACCTGGAGACACAGGACGCCAGGTCACCGAGGGACGAGCTTCCTGGCTGGGGGCGTCGGCCCGGAGACGCTAACGGCGGCGGGCTGAGGCGTCCTGGAGCCCAGGGTCAGGGCTCTGAACCCTCCAGGAGCGGCAAGTTGGGCCCGGCCCAAACAGCCGCCCCTGCGCCGCGGCGGCAGCCCGTCGGGGCCCTCCGGAAACCCCTGCCGGGCGCGGCGCCGGAAAGGCCGGCTGGCACCGAGGCCGCTTCCCGGGGCCCGTCGGCCGCCCACCGCTCAACGAGCGGAAAGCAGCGCGGACGCCGCCCCCTCAACTGCGCCGTCCACGCCGACCGGCTCCCGGAGCGCGGACGCCGCCACCGCCCTCCCGCCGCCCGGCGGCCCCGGCTTCCGACGCCTGCTCTACCTCAACCGCAGGAACACGACGGCGGCCGCGGAGCCCGAGGCCCAAAGCACACGCCTGCGCCCGTTCGCCCGTTCGCCCGTTCGCCCGCGCCCACCAGGGAGGCACGTACGACGTCTGCAGCCCCGTGGGGCTCGTCACGTTTGCGGCGCGCGGGGCGGGGCGGGGCGGGGCCGGCGCCCCGCGCGCAGCCGGAAGTGAAGGGCGTCTGACGCGCTCCGCGCACCTGCAGCCGGCGGGAGCGATAACGCTGAGCGGCCGGCCGCTCAGGCAGGCGGTGGGCGTAGACGTCCAGCCTTTTGGTCCGAGCTGTGCGGACGCGCCAGGGCGCCAGGGAGCTCAGGAGTCCGGGATGGAAAAGACTGGCCTCAGAGGCGGATGGAGCCACAGGCAGGGGGAACTGCTCATCATTCCTTAGCAGCGCTTGGTTACACGGGCTGTGAAATTTCCACTCTGCCGCCAGGGCTGCCTGATTGCCATTCCACACTCCTGACCTTGCTGCTTCACGGCGGCTTCCTCTACACCCCTGGGAGGGCAGCTTCCATCTCATAACTCGTTTCAGTATGAGTTATGAAATCTGGAATCCTAGTTACACGGAAGATAAAATTAAAAGTCCGCGCTGCGTAAAAAGTTTAGCACACTACCTTGGGCGCAGTTTAAACAGCACGCGTTAAATGCAGGTACTTACTAATTTAAATTGATAGGTTGGTATGTATTTTTATATTACTATAAAATCAATTAGGGGTGAGGACATGACTCACGCACTTGAGAAAAATCCCTTTGGGGCTGTTATTTCTAAAGGAGGCCTTGAAACACCAGAGGGACACTGCGAAGCAGAATGCCGTTCCATCAATGCCCGTAAAACAGGAAAGACACCACCAGCAGGTCGCCAGAGGCAGCACCACATAACACAGCTTTAGGTACACTGTAATCCCCCGATGCATTTCTGTTTAATAATGGTAAAAAGTCACATCAACTGCGTGCTCCCACATGGCACACCCTGTGTCTTTTACATTATTGCCATCGACATCCTCAGAAAAGCATTTTCTGGAATTCGCCAGAGAAATCACTTGGTCTCAGGCTTTTCTCGGTGGAAAGTTTGATTACAAACTCAGTCCCTGTATTGGTAATGGGCCTATTCTGATTTTCTACTGTTTTCACGTTAGTTTCTGTCACTTGTGTTTTCCTACTCATTTGACTGTTTCACCTAGGGTATGAAGTCTACTGGCATGTAGCTATTCATAGTACTCCCTTAAAATCCTTATTTCCCTGAGGGTGGGAGTAGTGTCATCTCATTCTTCCAGGCTTTAGTAGTGGAGCCTTCTCTCCTTTTCCCTTGATCAGTCTAGCTAACGGTTGGCAATTTTGTTAATCTTTTCAAAAAACCAAGTTTTGGTTTTTGTTGATTTTCTCTACTCTTTTTCTGTCCTGTTTCATTTATTCCCACACTAATCTTTATTATTTTCCTCTTTCTCTTTGCTTTGGTCTTAAATTTGTTTTCCAGTTTCTCAAGATGAAAGATTAGCCTTGTGGATTTGAAGTCTTACCTCCTTTGTAGGTAGGCATCCACAGCTATACATTTCTCTCTGGGTACTGTCAGTCACGCTTACTGTCCTTAAAATGGTTCCACAACTCTTGGCGAAAGATATGTAATCAAATCAATTTTACTGTGGGCTAATTGATGTAAACAACGGTCACGTTCCTATGGTGTCTCATTACAGCTCATCAGTGTCAAAATAGAACGACATTATTTGAGGGCTGGCTATGCTGCTTTTGCTGTACCACCACCACCTCCCCAAACCCCAAACACATACACTGTCTTGGTACATTGTATTTTCATTCCCTTGAAAGTATTTTCTAATTTCTTCCTCTTTAACCCCTTGGTTATTTGGGAATGCGTTAGTTTTCATATATTTACGGATTTCCAAGATTTCTTTCCATTATGGATTTCTAGCCTCACTCCCTTGTGGTCACAGAACATCTCATTAAAATTACGGAAACCTGTTTAAAGGCCTAATACCTGGTCTATCCTTGAGTGTGTCCCTCGTTTGCTTGAGAGGGATGTCTCTTCTGCTCTTGATGGTTGCAGTGTTCTGCACATATCTGTTAGATCAAATTGGTTTATGGTGTTATTCAGGAATTGTAGTTCCTCGGGGGCCTTCTGTTCTCCCACTCATTATTGGATATATTGTTGAACTATCTATTCCTCATTTTCTTTTTTTTTTTCTTTTTCTTTTTTTTTTTTGATTCGAGTATATGGAACTCTGTTAGGTGATCATGTTTGTAATTCTTAGGTCTTTTAACTAGTTGAGCCCTTTATCAATATGTAATGTCCTTCTTTATCTCTGTAAATTTTTTTTTGACTTAAAAATTTTTTTTTTCGCCTGCAATTAGTATAGTCATTGTAGAAATCTTTTGGTTACTATTTGCATGAGGGTGCGAAACATAAAACTTCTCTTTACTTAAAATCTATTTCTGTGCCTCTGACAGTTGTCTCTTTAGATAGCATGTAGTGGGTCATGTTGTTGGTTTTTTTTTGTTTTTGTTTTAAAAGAAACTGCTCTGCCCGTCTTTGTCTTCTAGTTAAAAGTCTACCATTTAAATTACGTTATTTCTTTTGTTATGTAGTGTAGTCATTTTCTCAGTGGTTCTCTGTATTACAGCAGACATTTTAACGTGTAACAATCTAGTTCAGCCTGATACCAACTTAATTTCAATGGTATATAAAACTTTGCTTCTATATATTTTCTCCCCACTTTTTTTGCGATGGTAATAGCGCACATTCCATCTTCATACACTGCGTTCCTACTAAAAGTTTTACAATTATTTCTCTATGCAGTTGTCTTTCAATTCAGATACTGGACGTGGGGAAAAGTTACCTCGTTAGTTTCCTATTGTTGCGGCAACACATTTCCAGAAGTGCAATGCCTGAAACAAGATGAATTTTTCTCTCACAGTTCTGCGTGTCAGAAAGTTCAAAATCCATTTTACTGGGCTGAAGTCAAGGTGTTGCAAGATTTGGCAGGAGTGGCTCCATCTAGAGAATCTGCTGGTTTAAAATATCCCATTGGCCTTTGCTGCTTAGGTGCTGTATGCCTTGGCTAGTGGCCCCTTCCTCTGTTTTCAAAGACATCATTCTCTGCTTCTGTTAACACACTAACTTTCTCCTCTGACTCTGACTCTTCTTACATATCAGACCCACCCAGGTGATTCCAGATCATTCCCTCACCTCAAAGGTCTGAATTTAATCCTCTCTCCTCTGGCTCTACACTTAAGCATTACATTACTGCTGACTGCATTCCCCATCCCCGTGACCATCTGTCAACTACTAATCTGTAGTTCTTTAACCCTGCACCTAAGTCAGTTGGCTAACTTGCAAGGCAAAGGCCGCTCAGCCCAAGCTGTGAGTCTTATTCACCTACCTGGCATCATCAGGTAGGTAAGGTCCATCAACAGAATCATTGTAGTCTGGGATAATTTATCTTAGTTGGCACTGCCTATCACTTGAGATGTTAATTTATAGATCACTGTAATCTGAAATATCCTATCCTGAGGTTGTGCTCCTCTTCTGACTTCATGATTGGGCCCACATTTTTGCTGGGAGAGAGGTATTGGGTGCCTTCGCCATAGAAAGGGAAGGCATCAGACAAACATAAGTGTTGCTTTAAAGTTAAATTTCTCATTTCTTGCCCTGTTGCCATCAAGATTTGTCCCCCCAATCGTTAAGATGGAAGAGGGTCCATCTATGGAGACCAATGGCTCAGTGTTTAATGAAAAAGGGAAAAATTAAGCAACATTTTATCCCTGTTCTTCGAAGATACCCGAGGAGGTTTGTCCACTTATAGATTGATTGCATATCTCTCGGCTAACGTGCTTGGGCCACTCCTAAGAGCTGCCACTTATTAGTATGCTGAAAGTCTCATTTTCAAAATCAAATTGTCACAAAGTCAGGATGACACTACCATTTCTTTTCTGATATGGACCCTGAGTCTGACTGCAACACCCTAGAACAGGGGGCTACTACCCCCAGCAGCGGCTATTCTGGACAACCAGGAGTTCAGCACATAAAACACCCAAAGTAAAAGAAAGAGAAAAGAGAAAAAAAGTTACTGACAGACTGCCCCCACCAAAAAAAAAAAAAAAAAGAAAAAAAAAAGAAAAAAGAAAAAGAAAAAGAAAAAGAAAAGAAAAGAAAAGAAAAAAGTAAAAAATAAAAAATAGGGGTGGAGGGAAGCTGGAGGAAAGGACTAATTATGCTTTAGAGCCTCCCAGAGAAAATCTGCTGCCTAAAGGCACTGAGTCTTTCCCTTTTCCTCTATTTTCCTCCAACAATCAGAGACAGAAACTAAAAAGCTCTGTTTCAGACAGCTAAAAGCTGAAAACAGAAAACTAAAGGGTGGGGGAAGGTAGAACCCCTACCCATAGAGAGAGAAAATAAGGGGTAATTAATTGTGTGTGGGTATGTATATGATATATATGTAAAATGGAAAAATTAAAGGTATGTATATGTGAATAAATTAAAGGCCCACAATATAAACCCCCAAATTTATATACCAAAGTATATACACTAACAATTTATATAACAAATATATAACAAAGTTTATAAACTAATTATACAACAAAAAATAAACAGGGCACTCATAGGCTTTATGACTCTACAACCTAGATCCAAATTGACTTTAGCATTTGCTAAAATGAACCAATTAACAGAACTTCATGGACAATCATGGCGCTCAAATTGTAGTTATACCTCGGGATCTCCTAATTAAAACACTGTACCCCCTATAATCTTAGGAAAATAACTAAATATAAGATAGTGAAAATAAACGTATACCTGAATTTTGTATAGTCATGGTACGCGTTGCCCTGAAATATCCCATATGGGGCACGGACACTCTAACGCAACAAATAGTAAATTAGATTTAAAGGAAGCCTTTGGCATTTACAAATTGACTTGATAAAATGGGACAACATAGACACCTGTCAAAACAGTTAATATGGCTCTGTGTAAGTTAAAACAGGAGCTTCAAGGATTTTAACTCATTTAAAACCAAATTAGTAAGGAAATAATTATCCCCACTGCTCTCCTTTAAGAGCCCACATTTGCCTGTTCTGAAACATCAAAAATATAAATGGTATCTCATGATGGATTACCTCAACCTTAATGCTGTGGGCCCATCCTTTAATGGTCCAAAAGACCTCATAGACACAGCTCATGGTTGCCAGAGGGGAGATGGGGGGATGGGCGAAAAACGGAAGGGGAAAAAGATGTACAAACTGCCCATTAAAAATAAGCCACAGGGATGTCACGTACAGGATAGGGAATACTGTCTTTAATACTGTAATAAACTTGTACATGTCAGATGGATACTAGACTTACTGAAAGATCTATAAAGGGTAAAATCACTGTTGTACACTTAAACATAATGTAATATTATACATAAACTGTAATTTAAAATAAATTTTAAAAGCTGACTACCCAGTCAACAACCAGTAAATATTTTGCTCTTGTAAATGGGTTAGTACATTCTTTTCGGTACCTATTTCAACAGTCTTTCAGCCAGTCTGCCTTCACCTCTGAAAGGACACATACACCTTTTTCTTGGCTACACATAGTTTACCTTAATAACCTTGCCATCACACAAAATCTCTGCAGATAACATCTCTACATCCACCTTTCAGTGGGAGCAGTTATGACATTACATTGACAACATCCTCGTCTAAGAAGAGTCATTTGACACTCATCATTGACACAGAAGTCCAACATCACTTAGTCCTTTTGGAACTCTAACGGCAACATACTTTGCATCCACAAATTTTATTTAATCTCTTTTTAAGCTGCTACTTACAAACTGGCTCACTTTACATGGGGTTCTAACGACAAATGCCTCTAAAATCTAACCAAATTAAGATCAACAGGCATTCCCATTACTGCTCTTGGAGACTGCTTCACTAAAGACTTTAGCAACCTCCTTTCATGCCTACTGGAGTCTCTGTACCAACTCTGATGGCCATAAGTAGCCTAAGGACTTCCGATATGAGTAGCTGTCTCTCTTACCCCACCGTATACAATATCAAAATAGTAACAGCTGCCCATATCCTGTGCTGCGAGTCTGTGATCCTTCAGAGCCGTATGCTTTGGGTCTTGGAAACAGTACCTCACAATGTTGGCTCTTGAGGCCTCAGTATTATAGGCTAGAACCCTGAGCCCTCTGGCATGTTCTCTCTCTATGAGAGGGTAGACTTCCTGTCCCAGTCCCTTACAGTTGTCCCTCCTCCAGGCACGTTGGCTACTTAAGGAGAACAATGAGATTAGTGAAATGAATAGTAATGGCTGTTTGCGAATGGCACTGCTAGTCATTCTGTGTCATGGAGCTTGGTGAAATGTTACTGTTTTCCATTCCTTTGCCAGACTGTCTCGAATGAAGAATGGAACCCAAGAAACAACATTCCTGGCCAAACTTTAGGCAGTCGACTTAACTCTGGATACCTTGGCCAACGAGTAGCCAGATTTCACATTTATTATAAACCATTCAGCCATTGCCTAAGCATTGTCACCATTAGGGCAAAGTGGTAGGAATTTCTTAGCTCTCAGATACCCAAAATATAAGTCAAAAAAGCATACATGCTTCTACACACGCTAAATCACAAAGGCAAGTCCTTGCCAGGACATTTGGTATTCCTTTCAGAGTTACAGACACTACTGATTATAAGCATTTCACTGCTCAAAATACACAGTGCTGGGCCCTTGGAAAAAGCACTCAAAATAGAACTTTCATGTCCTTGATAAGACACAGGTAAGCTAGTTAAATGAGAGATGTAAGTGGTCTCCTCAAACAACTCCTTTTCAAATGAACCTCTAAATGAGCCTCTATCGTCCCCAGGCCTTAACCTATCTTTCCAATTTTTTAACTTTGCCCTAGAGTTGGAGGCCAGATTTAGGGTGTATACCATCCGGGGACACATTAACCATAGACTGTCCAGACTGCTGCTCATCTGATAGTAGACTCATCTAAACTTCCACCAAAAGCAAAAACCCGTCAAGTGGAACTGCTCACCATTCTGATGACTACTGGTCTGGGTATCTTCACTGGTTTAGACCATAGGCTCATACCCCTCCAAGTAAGCCTTGCTTTCAACCCGACCTTACAAATGCTAAGACCCACATCAACCTGAGTGGTTATCCACTTGGAAAGGATACCTGAGTCCTACATTGCAGACAACAGCACCCCAGCTTAAGACTGCACCACCTAAGCTGGCATTGCCTCAAAGGCCAGTCAGAAATTCACTCAGTCTCTAAAAGCTTTGCCCTGGTGATGCCCGTGGCTTGTCTACCCTATAAACAAATTAAACATAGGACATTAATTGGTTTTCTTCCTTTGATGTTAGTGGTGCTATTATGTGTTCTGAGCTCTCATCTCTCTAACCTGTGATCCTGGTATGTTCTTTACTCTCTGCTAAAACATATCCCCCTACACTTACCTCATTAATACAAGCTCAGATGTGGCTGAAACAAGTTTGTTAGAAATAACAAATGCTTTCATTGCTCTTACCACTTAAGAAATCCAAGGGTTTTAGAAGCTCTATGCCAGAAGCAGCTTAAAAACCAAATGTATACTTCTTATTATGAATCACCACATCACACTCCTACACTTGGAAACTGTCATAAACTTTTCTTTTGATGACAATGACTTTCTGTGCCATCACTGACTCAAACATTAAATCTGGGTACATTGTAAAGACTTCTACTCCTCAATTCCCTAGTTAGCTACTCTGAACATTTCCTATGAGGCCTTCTCTTAGAACTTTATGCATATGTAAACATACAAAGAATATTAGCATAAATAGTAAATCTGCCATCTAATTATTTTCAACATTACGTTAGAGATATCCTTCCACCTCAATTACAGATAGCTCTATGTATCCTTAATGCTTACACTGTATCAAACACTTTCCAGTGAAAGGGAAAGGGGTGGAGATACAGCACCTTTAAACGTCATCTGTTATTACGTGTCCCACATAATGTTAGGAGCAGTTGTCTTAACTCATCTGGCTATGTTTCTCATCTGCAAAATGAGACAATGACAGCCCTAACAACTTCATGAGGTAGTTGTAATGATTACTACACAGAATGAGAATGAACAATGGTACTTTTAAAACTGAAAAGTGCTGTTGAAATGTATGAGATTGTTCCTCAAAGGAAGAAGGGACAGTATTCCCACCACTGATTGCTTCTCTTGCCCTCCTTACCCAAAATGAACTGTTCGTCTTTGCCCAATAGTTAAGAACATTTGTTGAGTTCTTACTTTACCAGGAATTCTAAAATATATTTACTCAACCTCTTCAACCACTCGCAATAGTCTCATTTCACTGATGAGGCAACTGAGGCTGACACAACTAGGAAACCTCAGAGAATTACTTCTGAATGGCACCAACTTTTGTGCTACTCATTTTGGAGTCTTTTTCCCCACCATGATTCAAATATATGGCCTGTAACTTGAAATTTCAGGCAGTGGGAAGTGTGCAATAGAGAAAGAGAAAAAATAAAAATAAAAATAAATAGTAGAAATGAAAGAGTAAAAAACCAAAAATTAGCCAATGGAAAAAAACCCCTGAGTTGCATAGGTAGTCACACTGTGGTTTTCTCTGAATTCCTTCGTGGCTTTCCACTGTCTACTAAGTGAAAACCAATCTCCTCGGCCTGGTGTTCCAGACCTTCATTAATCTCATTTAATAGGCTTTGCAGGGCTTTCTCGTTATACTACAGGAACTTTTCCCTAAAGCCGTCTTTCACACCATTTCATACCCATCTAGGAGACTGTTATAAGTTGAATTGTGTCCCCTTAAAAAAATGTGTTGAAATCCTAACCAGAATGACTTTTTTTTGGGAAATCGGGTCCTTGAAGATGTAACTAGTATGGTCATACTGGAAAAGGGGTGGGCTCCTAAATGAAATGCCTGCATCTTTATAAGATAACCATATAAAGACAAACATGATGACAAAGGTAGAAATTGGAGTTCTGAAGCTACAAGCCAAGAAATGTCAAAGATTTCCAGCAGACCACCAGAAGCCAGGAAGAGGCAAGGAAAGGTTCCTCTTCGGGTTTCAGAGAGGGTACGGCCCTGCCGTCCTGATTTTTTAAGCCTTCAAAACTGTGAGGCAATACATTTCTGTTGTTTTAAGCCCATGTACATATGCATAAACATATAGACACAAACATATTCTTAAATGGTTCAACTATATAATGTCTATAGATTAACTTTAGATCCAGGAATACAAATATGTTGAAAATCAAATAATGGAAAATGGGAGTCCATGCAAAAGTGCCAACAAAGGTGCTGGAGTAGCTATACTAATATCTGAGAAAATGGACTTTAAGTCTGTTTAAAAATAAAACCCAACTGAGTAAATTACAAAGATTTATTGACTTTGATTCGATGATTCATGAATTGGGCAGCATCTAATCTAGCAGAAAGGAGAAACACCTCCTAGTGCTATACCAAATGAAAAACCTTTATAGGTAGATGAGGGGAGGGACAAGAAAGTTATACTGGGCAAAAAAGCAGGGTGGTTATTGCAAGGTTTTTTTGTTTTTTTGTTTTTTTTAGGGGATGACAAGGATCTAGCAGGCACAGGACCTAGGTAATGCTGATCAGGTGATTCCTGATTGACTGGTTTAAGACTCTGGATGAGCCAGAACTGTGATTAACTCTTGGTTTGATGACCTGGGGCTTAGCATAAGTAACTCTACATTGGGCCTGCTATCTTATTTTTAACAAGTCAAAAACTCTTACAAGAGACAAAGGATATTATATATTGACAAAAGGGTCAACCAACCAAGAAGACATGACAATCAGATACACACCAAAAATCAGAGCCCTGATTTATATCACAGAACTATTGACAGAAATAAAGGGAGTAACAGATAGTTCCACAATAACAGAGACTTCAACTATAAATGGAACACTCATTACAAGAGCAAATTACACCTTCCCCTTAAGCGCAGATTAAACATTTCTTCAAGATAGACTACATGTTAGGCATAAAGCATCTCTCTCAATACGTTTTTAAAAGTTCGGTTACAAAAAGTGCCTTCTCCATCCAACTACAATGTAATGAGGCTACAAATTGGTAACACAAGGAGTACTGAAAAATTCACACACAAAAGGTGAAAATTAAATAACACACACCGCTAACCAGTGGGTCAAGGGGAAAAAAAAAAAAATCACGAGTCAAGTTGGGAAAAACCTTGACTCAAATGAAAGTGAAGACAACATGCCAAAACTTATAGATGCAGTGAAAATGGAATTTTTTCTAATAAATTTATAGCTCTAAACATCTATAGTTAAAAAATTCATAAATAAACTGTTTGAACTTAAACCACTAGCAAAAGAGCAAACTAAACTCAATGCAAGAAGGGAAAAATATAAAAACCAGCAGAGATTAATGAAGCAAAATGAAAAGGTAATGCTTTGATGAAATTGATAACACATTGGCTAGAGTAAGAAAAAATCTTTGAAGTGTCAAATTACGTAAACCAGTAATGAAAGTAATGCTATTACTACTCACCATATGCGTGGAAAATAAAAAAGGATATTAATACTACTAATACCAGCAATTTAGATAACCTGGGTGAAATAAACACAATTCAAGAAATGTAAATTGTAGAACCCAAATAATAAAAATATCTGAATAACTGTGATAAGCAAAGACATTTAATTAATAACAAAAAGACCTCCCAACAGAGGAAAGCTCCGAATGAGATGATTTTGCCAAATGATAAGGAAGAATTAACACCAAGCATTTTCAAAAAAGTCCACAAACAGAAAACAGAACAACTTCTTAACTCATTCAGTGAAGTAGCAACATTACCTGATACCCAAATCAGGAAGATTACAGACCAATATTCCTGATGAACACTGATTCAAAAACTATCAACAAAATCTTAGCAAATCTAATCCAGTAGCATTAATTTATATACCACAATTACTCAGGATTTTACACCTTGACCAAGTAGGATTTATTCTTGGAATAACAAAATGAAAGTCATTCATCGTAGTACACAGAACAGGATGAATGATATAGCACCCTGATCACTTCACCTGATACAGAAAAAGCATTGGACAAAATTCAGCATCATTCGATGACCCTAACAACAATCTAAGAATGCAAAGAAATTACCCCGACATAATAAAGGCTATATATAAAAGCCCCACACCAAATATCATACATAATGGTGAAAAACAAAGCCTTTTCTCTAAGATCAGGAACAAAGCAAAGAGCTAGGTTAAATAAAACTGTATGATTCCACTGAAGATATCAAATTCATAGAAATAGAAAGTACAATGGTGGTTACCAGGGCTGGGGGAAGAGAGCAAAAGGAAGTTGTTTACTGAGCATACAGTTCTAAATTTACAAGATGAAAAAGTTATAGAGATGTTTCACAACAGTAGGATGTACTTAAAGATGGCAAATGTTGTGTATGTGTTTCTTACCACACTAAAAGAACAAAAGGATTGCTTGGTCCTATGAAATTTTTGAGGTAATGGTTACAGAGCACACCCAGTATTCTGCATTTCTAACATTTCCTAGTACTGCTGATGCTGGCAGGTACCAACGACCTCAAAAACCACTGATCTGAGATATCACATCTTTAAGATGTTGATTACTTGTTCTTCTTTACACACATCCTAGAATTTGTTGAAAATAAATCTGTAAAATTGATATTCCAGAGAACAAGGTAGTAAATGATCTAACTAGTTAGGATCACAGGCCTGGTTAGGTGATGCTTGTTAGATATTCTATTACAACTAATTTATTTGCTGTGGTCTTGTCTGACTTGACTCTAGCTAGTTACATTCACCATAGTCTCTTAATACTTACCTCAAATTTTCATTATTTACTATTTTCATTATCAGGCAAACATGTTCCTACAGAGCTGAAGAGCTGCAGAATCAAATCATTATCTTTAAAATAGAAGACATTTTTGAATACAAGTGATTATTACAGAACATTATCAATGTACTAAATGCCATTAATTGTACGCTTTAAGGTAGTGACTTAGGTAACATAATTGTATCTTAAAAATATCTCATTTCTTTTTAACCCTTGCTACAGACTTGAGTGTGTCCCCTAAAATCTTGTGTTGAAACCTAATCCACGATGATGGTGATAGGAAGTGGACCTTTGGGAGGTGATAAAGCCTGGAGGGTGGAGCTCTTGTGGATGAAATCAGTGCCCGTATAAGAGACTCCAGAGACAACACTCCTTCCTTCCATCATGTGAACACATAAAAACATAAGATGGCTGTCCATGAACTAGGAAGTAGGCCCTCACCATACAATAAATCTTCTGACACTTTAACCTTGGATTTCACAGCTGCCCGAACTGTGAGATATGTCTGTCTTTTGTTCATAAGCCAGCCAGCCATTCCATCATACCGTTATAGTAGCCTAAGACAATCCTGACAACATTTACCTAGATTCTGATTTTAACTATGACAATAACCCACCCTGGTATGTTAGTGCCCACCAGAGCCCTCCAAACTGGGCACAGAAGCCTTTTCCTATGGTGACAGAAATAATCATTACTGATAGCTGTAATGACTTCAAGTGATCTAAATGTGCTCAAAAAAACCCCATGCCACTTTACCTACCATATGACCCCACCGATCCCTCTTCTGGGCACCTACCTGAAAAATTTGAAAACATATATTCATAAAGATATATGTGCCCTGAAGTTCACTGCAACTTTATTAACGATAGCCAAGACACATGAAAACAACCCAAGGGTCCTCAATAGATGACTGCATAAAGACATGGTACATATATACAATGCAATATTACTCACCTACGAGAATAAATGAAATACTGCCATTTTCAACATGAGTAGATTTTGAAATTATCACATTAAGTGAACTAAGTCAAATGGAAAAGGACAAGAACCATGTGAATACACTTGTATGCGGGATATAAAACAAAAGGCAACAGATGAACAAATAAGACAAACTCACCAACACAGACAACAGTTTAGTGGTTTCCCAAAGAAAGGGGAAAAAGGGGGAGGGTAAACAGGGTAAAGGGGTTAAAATGTCTGGTGACAAGAAAAGACTAGACTTTGGGAGGTGAACACACAATGCAATACACAGATAATGTACTGTAGAATTGAAACCTGTATGATTTTATTAAACAATGTCACCCACCAAAAATTTGATTAAAAAGATATAACACTTTATCATGAGATATTTTTCTAAGAGGAAGAAGAGATACTAAAACAGCATATCGTTGTGACGATAAAAGAAAACAATAAATTTCAAGCACATGCCGATTGAGGGACTCACCAATTATCTCTTTAACTAGTCTACGATATTACTTGCTGAATAACAGGATTACCAGTTGTATTGTCACAAAATTAAATGTAATTAAGCATTTTGCATTGCACTGCTACAGAATGAATTAAAAAAATGAAATAAAAATTGTGCACTGTTTCACGCTTACTAGATTTGATAAACTGTTTTTCTTAAGAAAAAGTGTTAACTTAGTACTGGTATCAAATAGACTAAACACTGCTTAACAGGAAAATATTCTGATTTTTATTTTTGCAAGTTATTCTCAAGTACACATTTACAATAGTGTCACACTTTTCTACATGAATTTCTTCAGTATTTTAATTATCTTACAATGTGTACATAGGTAAGGACATATAATATTTAATAGGCTATTTCAACAAAACAATAACTTAGGTTCTCATAAAAATCTGTACCTCTTTAAAATATTAAATGGAAACATCCACGTTTTAGCTTTGCTAATCAAATTATCTTAAGAATTAAAACAGCCTGCATTTAAGTACATACCAGTAAATACAACTGCAGTTTTCTCTTTATAAAAACAACAATTTTACCATATTAACTTGACCAAATCCTTAACTACCTTTTAAGGTTTCAATACTGTGGTTAGAAAACAAGACAACTGTGTATAACTCCAGAATATGTGAGAGATATAGAGTAGGCAAAAAGGGCGTTCTTTATCTTTCAGTTTATTTTTAAAATATAAATAGCTCTTTATCTGGTTTTATTCTCGTTTTAAAATTCTTAAATGTAAACTTTCATTTAAATATTTCCTTTTATAGTACTTCAGAAAAAAACCAAATTCAAGAGAGATTTAAAAGATTCTTGCACAAGAAATAAGAGTTTTCAAAAGCAGAACAATGGATGAACACCAAAAAAGGAAAGCACATATATGAGGGACGAGAAGGCCTTAGACGTACCAAAATTCTTCCCATAGTTGTGGCTGACATTAGGTTTTTAAATTCCTCTGTGCTTCAAGCACTTGATTGAGAACTAAATTAATCTAGCCTTTATAGGGTCTCAAAAGGTTCCTAATATTTAGATTTCTAACACTATAAATATAACTCGTATATGAACATTAGTGGCCCCAAGAAAGGCAAAGGTAAAAACTTTTCAGCAAAAGTAAAGGGAAGCACCATAATAAAAACTGAAGGTGCAAGGTAGCTATCAAGTGAAAAGAAAAACTTCCAATCTCCAACAATGTGCTAGCATATATGTGCCAATAGCCAAATGAAATAACCTTAAGTGTTTTGTTTTTAAAATTCTCTATTTTTAGAGAGTTTTATTAATAGAGTATTAACAAAAACCAAATTCTAATCGCATATATGTTTGACTGACTGCTTAAAACATCAACTCAGAAATAAAAAACAAGCTGTGAGAAACTTGGTGATTCCAATTAAAGCCTCACATTTTTATTACATATGTTATATAATGAAATGTTACACCTTTATCCTTTAAAATACCAACTTGTATGTTAAATCTACCTAAGAAATAAAAAAGGAAAAATTGCCAAGTTTAATTAGAGCCTGTTCCCCGGGATGAAGCCATTTCTTCCTAAGTCCTTCATGCTTTGTGAAAAGACATTTCTTTTATATACTTAGTGAGAACCAAGAGATTTATGTCTGCATAGTCATTAGCTTTTCCAAAACTTTAAGGTACAAAGCTAAAATTATAAGAAAACATTCTGCTTATAAATACACCTTAACTTGTTCTCCAGTAACCAAAAATATTTAAAAGAAAATACCTTTACTCTTTAAAAAATGCTAGTGTCGTATTTTCCTTTCTCATTCTTTGCCTGAATTTTAATCTCTGAATAGTAAGTTTGCAAAATGCTCTTTTGTACATCCCCGGATCTTTCAGTTTATTCTACATTTAATGCTTGTCATTACAGACTTAGAATTTGGGATGGTCTGTATAAAGATGTAAAATAACACAGGGGCACATATAAAATTTAGGGTACACTTGTACATCCAGCTGCAAAAATCTTATGAGCCACGATTCATCTCAAAGACTGCAAAACTCAGTTCACATAAGTTTCATTTCTAGAACACAACTATTCCAAAAGAAAGATGTATAACCAGAATAAGAGAAATAAGGAAAACCTTTCACTAAGACTTTCTAAAAGTGTATTGTGCTGACAAAAGATGCAAACACTACAAGGAAAGTCAAAGAAAGCATATTCAGTCTGCTAAACAAAAATGACTTTCATGTTACAATTACACCTGACAGTAAAATCTCCCAGATGTTTCTATTTGACATGAAAAATTTGTGGAGGAAAATGAGTCAAAATAACTATTTTTAGAGTTACCAATCTTATGGGGTTTTTTTTGTTTTTGTTTTTTTTAAATTTTAAATAGTCTTAGAAGAGTACCAACATGGTGAATAAAGTTAAATAGTAAAATGTCTAAGACTGAAAAATTCAGCATAGAATTAGAGGTTATTTTAATAAAAAGACCTTCATTATTGCTACTTTTCTCCATTGACTAAACAATCCAAATAGGATACAGAACACCCTATTGAATAAAATGTTAAGAAGTCAACTGGAAGCAATAATCCTATTTTTACACAGCATAAATCAATAGACAATATTATATGTGGACGAGACTTTTAAGTGAATTTTCTGTTTCAAGGCCAATGTTTCTACAAACATCTGTAGAAGTACTGTTAGGGAAGGCCAACTTCTTTATGATGTCGCATTATGTGCTGGTTCTTTTCTGAAGGTCTTCGGAACCCTTTCTTGCAGTACTCACAACGGTGAGGATAGTCTTTCGTGTGAATGGAAATAACATGCCGCTTAAAGCCTGAGGCGTCTGTAGTGCTATACTCACAGTACTCACACTGATACACTTTCCTGCCACTGTGTGTCTTCATATGCTTTTTAAGCTCACTCTGTTGCCTAAATCCCTTTCTACATCTCTTACACCTAAATGGAAGATCTTTTGTGTGAACTGAGAGAATATGGCGACTTAGAACAAATGGATCTGCAATCTTAAAGTCACAGTGTCTACACTGGTGCATTTTTTTACCCTTGTGGGCAGCCACGTGTTTCTTGAGTTCTGAAGGCCTGTGAAATCCTTTACTACACATGTCACATTTATGGGGGTAATCCTTAGTGTGAACTGAAATTATGTGTCGTTTCAAATCACTTGAGTTGGAACTCTTGTGGTCACAATGCAAACACTGGTGTGTTTTGCTTTCTTGGTGAGTAAGAGCATGTTGCTGCACCTCTTTGGTATCTGAGAAAGTCAGAAGGCAAACGTCACATTTGAATGGCATCTCTTTACTATGCTTAGTTTTTACATGCGTTTTCAAATTAGAAGAGTCTGCGGACCTATACTCGCAGTACTGGCATTGGTACGGCTTCTCCCCAGTATGAATTCGCATGTGCTTTTTAAGTTCTGATGGGTGACGAAAACCTTTACCACACTCAACACAAATATGAGGAAAGTTCTTGCTGTGGACTGCCAAAAGGTGGCGATTCAGTAACCCTTGTTCAGCTGTCTCATATTCACAAAATTTACACTTGTGCATTTTGTTGGCTCCTTTTTCCTTATGCACCACTTTGTGAGTAAACAAAGTCCCAGTGTGAGAGAAATGCTTCCCATAGTCATTGCATTCGATGGCCTTCTCTGCCTTGCTGGTCAACTTGTGGCTCTCCATGTGATTGTGTAAACTTACCTTCTTGTTGGTAATGAAATCACAGTCAGTACAATGGTAACTCTTCTTGGTTAGGTGTTCAGGATGGTTTTTCATGTGCCTTTTCAAAAAACCTCTCGACTTAAACTTTTTCCCACAAATCATGCAAGGATAGACGGTCAAGGGATGTCCATCAGGGCCAATTATTATTGCTAAGAAAGGTAAAGGAAGGAACATGAGTGAACAAACAAGTTCTATTTTGGTTTCTTCAAGAATTTAAAGTGTGTGTTCTAAACATTAGACAGGTTCTCCTAAATTAGGTTAACATTCAATTTTATCATTTTTCAACAAAAGAGATATAACATAAAGAATTTGGTCCAGAAACATCATTCAGTATGATAGTAGCAATGTCACTCCCAGGTTAAAATAAATGAAGTTCAAATTTAAAGCTACATAAATTTAGATACCTACTGAATAGTATTCATAAAAAATAAAGTTCAACATTTCAGCTTTGTTTATTCCAAGACAAATTTATGCTAATATAAAGTTTGCTGACACCTATGAAGATAATTTAAATATGCAAATAAGCGTATAAGACAACACAGGAAAGGAGTATACCCAATGAACAACAAAGTATTTGTCTTATTCCTCTGTAAATGATGCCCACTTTAAGCTATCACAGATTCTTCACATTTGTTCATTTAGAGTTAACTAATATATTTTAGGGATTTGTTTTCATTTCCACTAAAATAACCTGAGAGTTTAATTCTTTCTCTAAATTTCTGATCCAAAAACAATTTTTTTTCCAAAAAAAAAAAATCATTCATGAATATCACTGAATTCTTAAAATTCTATTTCCAAATTAATACACAAATGCTACATGTGGTCCAGCAGCTAAAATGCTATCACAACACCTCTGTGGAAACATACTAGTTTCATGAGAGCTCACAAAGCACACTGTGCTGTGGAACTCGTGCCCTCACCTGTTTGGTACTGCCTGGAATCAGGTCTTCTCTTTTTCTTTGTTTTTTGTTTAGCCAGTCTGCCAAGCCCAGCAGACTCATCTATGTGCAAGAGGGCACTTGCAGTGCCATTCCGGTTTTCAATTCCATCAGAATTATTACCTAACAATGCGCATTAAAAAACAAAATTATACTGTATTATAAATTATAAGCATTAGGGATTCTTTGTTAACTATGACAACAAAAAGTAAACCATGATACTCATGAATGACAGAAATTTCCTATTCTAGGTAATGGGATTTATGGGCGTATTTATATACAAGACCGTAATAATAAACACCCAGCTTTGAAACCTAGCATCATTTTGCCCCATGAACCACCTTGCTGTGACTCAAAATTATAGTCATGGATTTTCTGCTATAATCTAAATAAAAGTTCCAGCTTGAAAGCCTATGTACTTCTTACATAATATAGAATGAAGGATATTTCTGTTAAAATTCAAGGGAAAACAGATGACTATAAAAACTTCCTCCAGTTTTCCTTAACTCACTACAGTAGTACCTCATAATTCTAAGGCCTAAACATTTTTCAATAATAATAAACTGATGTTCAGGAACCTTGTTATCATGTGAACTGCTATGCCACTTACCATAAGCTGCTGCCCATGCTATTGGCATGAAGGTTTTTATTTCATTGTCATTGGGTGTTTCATGTACGGTGGCTGCTGCGGTTCCAACAGCAGATTCCTCCCCTCCTACAATCACTTCCATATAAACTTCATCAGCAATTTCAGCGACATCTAAGTAGAAAATGAAGAGAACACTCTTGAGACCAGGTTTATAAGAGATCAGACATGACGTTTACTTTTATTTGCTTTCAGTTAAAAAACACAAAAAAGTTCAAATGTTACATAATTCAAACACTACTTCCATATAATAGACTATAAACATTTGTTAGATGAATCATTCCTTCCTTTTCTCCACCATAATTTGTTTTTCAAGAGATATTCTAAGCTTATGTTAATAGTCAATGATGTTCTTCTTTGGAATATGTCAGTGCAATAATGTCTACAACAGCATTGCTTACTTCCATCAAATATTTATTGCATTTTAAATTGAAAACATAAAGTCTCCCTCAAAAATGCCACCTACTTACTTAAAGCTTCATCTTCTTGCTGGGAGTCACTGACAGTCATATAAACCATCTTCTCCCTTGGCACACGAATACTGCTAGTTTGATCAAGGAGTTCGACTCCATCATCATTCTCAGGCTCACTCTCCACAATATCTACAGTGCCACCTATCAGGGAAGATGACAGCTCTAGGAATTTATGTGAAAACTTCATTTCCACCTGTTTTGCTTTAATAAGCACCTCTTTTCAACACTTTTTTTATATTAGTATATTGGAACTCTGTTTTAAAAGTTATTTTCAGAAAAGAATTAAAATGTTCTCATCTAAACCACCCAAAAGTAATCAGGCCGAAGTAATTGACCAGGATCTATAATATGCTGCGGCTTTCTTCTTACCTAAGTCTTCCTCTCCAGGGTCAGCTTTAAAAATGTACACTTTGATGACTTCAGGGCAAGTGCCATCCACTTTGCAAGAAGTGACTTCTGACTCTGCATCAATAGTCATTCCAGAGGAACCATCCTGTTCTATTTTACCAGCATCATCCACTAAAAAGAGAAGAAATACACCATTAATAATAGCAGATACTTAAATATTACCATTAAAAGAAATCCTTTTTACAAATATAATCTCTAACTTGACTCACAAAATTGGATGATTTTACCTAGAAAGCAGAACAATCAATGAGTCTCCTAAAAATAGAATGATATTTTACTTAAAGCAAACTCCTAGTAGCCTTGAAAACTAACGAAGGTAATGAAATGATATACTTCACCATTAGGTAAAAGTATATCCATTAAAAATAAAAACTATTATTATATTCTCAAAGATTTTGGTAACACCCTAGTAGTAAAATGAACAAACACTGCTCTTTGCTAAATGTATTATTAACACTATCTCATGTTCACTTCTCAATATTATTTGGTCTAATCTGTTTCTATTAGAATTGCAACCTTATAAACAAATCAAAATACAATTTTCAAAAAGGTACACTGTAATGGTCAATTCTAAAATCAAACTTTTAAATATAAAAGTACACATACATAGTATATACAGAGAGAAGAGTTCATAAACATGTGTCTTGAGTCACTGCTGGCAAATGCAGCAAATGTATATCTGAACACATTCTCATATGCCTCAATGAAAATAACCTGTTTTCTGTTTTGGGGGGAAAAGGTACTCTTACTGACCAACAGAGGCACACGTATTCCCCAATATTAGATTCAGGAATATAGAAAAAAATACTTCATATTTTAACAGTAAAGATAACACAGAAATAAGCAGATTATGCTTAGGATTTAGAACATTAACAAATTAAAAAATAATGTCTAAAAGAAACAGACTCTGGATTGAAATAACAAAAATATAATTCTCACAAAATGTAACCTTTTTCTTTCACTTCAATCCACTACCGCTACTACTTGCACAAAAGAAAGTTTGGCAAAGACTTGTGAAAACTCAGCCAGTATAATTCAACATATCATAAAAGTTGTATTTACTGATGTCGAGTGCAATAGAGAAAGACTAAAGAAATGTTTTCTCTGTCTAGACAAAACTGTCCTATCAGGCATTGCTAAAGATAAACCAGAGGAGAGCAGAATCAAAGTTCAGAACAAAAGGCTGGTTTAGCTTGTCTTCAATACTCCCCTCATGGCTTTCAACTCCCTTTTAGTTCCCTTTCTGGTGTTCACCTTCTAGACATACTTTGTTATCTGGTTGTACATTTATGTTTTACTCAATTCAAAAATGAATCACCACTATAAACCAGACTTTGTGCTAGGTGCTAAAGATAACAAATATGAAAAAGTCGTGGACTGGAGACGTCTAATACAGTGAAAAAGCAGACAATAGGTGATTATTTTTTAAATGCAATACTACTAATAACACAGCTACTGTTTATTAAGTGATTACTATAAATACTAATTACTACTTATAAGAGGAAGGTGTTAACACATCACCAACACTTTACAGTAAAGCAAACTAAAGTCGAGAAGAGATGAATGACTTATCTGAGGTCACATAACTAGCAACCAGCAAAGCCAAATTCAAAACTTAATCTATGGGACTCACAACTAACATTCAACTTCTGGTGTTTTAAGAATGTATATATTCTATGAGAGTTAGACTTGTTAGAAGCAATACGTGGCATAACAAAGTATAAATGGTTTCCATTAGTAAAGAGCAGAAGAATGTGCTTATAACTTAAGAACAACTCAAGATTATGGTGAGTTTGGACCAATATTAACTTTATGTCTTAAATTCTTTACAGTGACTTATGATCTTTACACCTTTGAAACACTTCTGCCAATTCTCCACTACGTTCTTCAAAAGATCCAAAACTAACATTTGTCTAAATCAAAATTCTTATATAGAATTATAAGAATATTCTAACAGAATATTAAAATGAAGTGTTCCAAAAGCTGACATTAAAAAATGATAATACAGTGAAATTTTATCTAATTTACTTTCTTATCAGAAATTAAGAGCATCCCAGGCCAAATTATTTGCTGAAACTACCTTCAAATACCATTCTGAAATATGGTTACAACCATGGACCAACACAATAATACAGGTACAAAGTATAAGAAGAACACCTGCACTGGGACTTGTAGTAACCTGGAGATCACTGATGTTGTTGATGAAGAATGTTTTAGTGAATTCTACATGGGGTCAAACTTGAGTGTATTAAGAATTCTACGTAAGGTGTAGATATCTCTAAGAAGTTTACTTTAAAAAGGGAGACCAAAGGAAGGAGCAGTAATCAGAAGAAATTGTAGGATCAAGGAGGTTATTATTTGACTGATAAAAATACTTAAGTATGTTCATAGTTTGTAGGAGTAATAAAGAGAGTTAGAGGACATGGTGAATTGCGAGATCAAGATCTCACAAGGGAAGAAGAAACTGTAAGCAAAAATGAAGTAATTTTCCTTACATGGAATGGAAAAACATTATTCCTTTCGACACGTGAGAATAGATAATATCAATAGGAATATAGCTATTTTGTTGAACAGCAGCTTGGAAGACAATGTAAAGTAAAAAATCCTGACTGGTCCTTGAACCACATATACACAAGGCAATGACTTTGGTAAATGATAACAGAATTGCAGACTGGGTTAAGAACTTTGAGAAGTGAGGAAAATGAGCTGGTCCAGGAAAAGCTTAATGACACCAAGGTTCAAAAAGCCTAGCCAGGTCTTTACAAGTGCGCACACGCACACACCACGCGCATGCACGCCTCCCCTAAACCTTGACCTTAAGTATCTAAATGATTTTGACTATGTCTTATAAATACAGTTTGTGGGCAGAAATAAGCGTCATGTCCTTAATTCCTGTCTGACGTGTAATTAGCCTTTTTTTCAAAGGTAAATATTTTTACAATGTATTCAGATGACTGGGCTATTTTCATTAGGTGGCTTTGAAATGTTACTGCGATCGCCTTTGAGGATGAAGATCTTAGCAAACTAGACAGGAGAATCCACAATTAATTTATATCTTTTTGGAGAACTACTCTCTGAGAAATAGGTATTGCATGATAAAGCTAGTGCCTTTCAACAAGTGTGTTAAAAAATGATTCCAAATAGGTACGGAAAAATCTAATGTAAAAATATAATCTGCAAGTAACCATTAATAAAATTCTCGAGAAACAGAAAATCTAATAATTTTTCAGCTTGCAAAATGTCACATATTCACATATAGCTTGTAAAAGATCTTTTTAGCTTGTTTTTAAACAATATGTAATAAAAACATTCGAATATATGATCTAGCAGAGAAAAAGCAAAGCTAATCTATTACTAGACAAAAGTGCAATTCACCTTGAAAATTTCGCCTCAAACAGGTGTCCTACTAATTCAACCAGGAAAATTATTTGTATTACAAAAGTAACTTGTTAAAAAAGAAAATATTTAGGTGTCCTATTACTACTCAAAATCTGTGATTTGAAAACTATTAAAAATTAAACTTAAAAAACTCAGACAAAAAAGACCTGGATAAAACTGAGTCATCATATGTATTTCTGTACAACTGCCTTATTAAATAAAGCACATAGTAATGGAAGAACTAGAGCTTTAGAGTAAGGTTTCTCCAAAATTAGGACTGCTTCTAATAACAACCTTTTGCATGGCATTTCACGATTTCTTTAGCACTTCTAAATATCGTATCTCAACTTTTCCCTTTATCTCACTGTATTATAAAGAAATAAAAGTTTTTGGACGGTATGTGACTTGCCTCAAGTCTTTTGAATTCCTAAGAGTTTAGAGGAGAGCAGTGAGAAAGATGTCTATCTTTAATTCAGACTTTCATTTCATTTTCATTCGTTATGTTCTCTCCTTTTTCTAAGCTTCTAACAGCAAATTCATTATAATTTGTGAGGAAAAAAAGAATGATTATCCAATTTGCACAGGAATTACATTTTGTCTGAAGTCATTAATACAGAAACCTTTTATCATTAGCAGGATTCCTACTCAAGTATTTGGCTTGCTTCTCCATTTCCTCAAATTGCATCATCTCTCAAGGTCAGGTGATTATTAAATGTTACCAACCACTGCCCATCACAGGAAATAAAAAGCGTCTATTTGATTTCCTTTTCCCCATGTTTCCCTACCAAAAAGCCCTAGAAACTGCTATGATGTTTAAAAAAAAAAAAAAAAAAAAATCCAGTCACCTTACCCATGCTCCTTATTCTATTTTAAGAAATCATTCTACTATCTAATCTTCTGGCTTTACAGTCTCTTCTGTCCCAGCACCCTGTCACCACCAAAATACTCCATGTGCCTTGTTTAAACCACTCCTCATTACTTTAGGTTTCTTCAACTCTGCTTTAAAAGGCTACTTTTTGTAGAGAGAATACATCTTTATTGTACTCAAATTCTATCAACCAGAACTGTGAATAAAACTTAAAAGAATTTTATTGAATATTTCTCTATGAATATATACGAGTAAAAAAATAAAGGAAAAAATTCAATGTTTTAAATAAAAAGTGTACATTATTTTTAAACAAAAATGTTTTAAACAAATCTAACAACAAAACCAGTTTAATTCTACAGCTGATCATTCTATTCCCTCGAATATTTCCAATTCCTATATCCCTCTCATTTCATCACAGAAGCACAAACTTACTTAATGTGATTTTTATCTTTACATCCGTATTTATGCAATTAAATCGGGATTAAGAAAAAAAAATTGCTTTTGGTCTCATTTTTAAATTCCTGATGATAAATCTTGAAAGGACTGCTTCACATTTTCTCCCTTAAATGCCAATTGAGCTTACTTTATTTCCCTGACAACAAATGCATCACCACACAAAATACTCCCCTAAATTTCACTTTACCTCCCTGGAAACAACTAAATCCATAAATTTTGTCTTCACTACATGTCTACAAATTACTGTGCTCCTTTTTAAAACTAATCCTACTGTTTAAGGACTAAATTATACCTTCTCTTTACCGTTTAATTATTTTTTACATCAACTTATCAATCTCTACAAACAAGTTTTCCTCACCTCTTATGAAAAAACCACCTTCTATTGATACCACATTTCCTGCCAACGACTGCTTCGTTTCTCAATTTTTCCCTCTACATTCTCTGAACTCACTTCATGAACTGTCCATCAATGTCACTCATGACCAATTCTCAAAACTCATTTGACTTGCCTTAGCAGCAGCATCTGACACGGATGTTCACTGTCATCTGATTTTAACTTTCCTCACTTAGCTTCTGTGACTCGACCTGGTTGTTCCCTCCTGCATCACTGGCCATGCCTCCTCAGTCCTTCGCTAATGCCTCTTCTTTTCCCCTACCCCTTAACATAGCAAACCTCAGGGCTTAATCATTGGCCTTCTTTCTTTTATAACCAATTACTTGCTTTTGACGTCATTCCATCTTACGGTTTAAATTTTATCTCTACACTTAGATTTCCCAATTTCTCCTGAACTCAGATTAGCACATGTATTTCCTTTTTTAAGTCTACCACACAACTCAACATTGAAATCTTTCATAAAAAGATATCCTGTCTTGGGATCCTTGACATATATACGTATAACTCACTTATAAACTTGTTATCTACCCCTACGAGAGAGTAGTTTCCATGATTAGAAGAAATTTCCATGTTTTGTTCACTGATCCCAAGTCTACATTGCCTGACATACAGAAACTATTCAGTATTCATTTGTTAAATGTGTAAGCGCTAATCTTCAAGTCAATGTCAACCTTTTAAAAATATATGCCCTTCCTAAGCAAAACTATTTATGAAATAAGAGGCTGAAGTATTTTAAAGACTCTATTAACCATCATTTGTTATAACCATGAAGAAACATGTATATGTCATGCTATCCAAAATATTTTATAGTCAATATTTCATAAACAATTACTTTCTGTTGCATAACCTTAATGTCCACAGAATGGTGCACATATGGTCTAATTTTAAATAAGCTGAAAAAATTACATCAGCCATTTTACCTCTTTCTTCATTCTTATGTTCCTTCTATTGGTTCTTTGGCTGCTCTATTAATTACCAAAAATCAGCTGCACCATGCATGGGTTCTAATGTCTTTAAACTCCTGGACACTTGAAAATGATTACACTGTAATTTAGACTCGAAGAATAAGTTGGCTGGGTATAAAATTGCTAGGCTACAGTTTCATCATATTTTTTTACACATTGGTGCACTATCTTATGAAATTCAGTATTTGATGTGGGTGCCCATGTAACCTTATCCTTCAAGTACACTAACATAACTATGACGTGGTTATTATTCCACCGATTTCTTATAACATTGAACTATCAGTTGATTCCAATCATTCCTAGGAGATAAAATTCACGTACCATAAAATTCACCTTTTTACAATGTTTTGGGAAATTTCCATAGTTATGTAACCATCATCCCCTCAAAATACATCTGCATTCTTTAGCCAGCGCTTTCCCCAATGTATCCTACGATTAGATTGGGCAACCACTAACCTACATTTTCTTTATGGATATATGTATTCTACACAAACCATATGCTTCTAACACTTTCAAAGTTCATCTATGTCGTAGCGAGTAATCAGTGGCTTCCTTTCTTTTTATTACAAATAATATTCTATTGTATAGTGATGCCACATCTTAAAAACCTTTAAATGTTTTTTCAAACCATTCAATTTTAAAACCATCTTATAAACATTAGCGTTGTTTCCAATTTTTTGGCTATTAGAATACTACTTTGAACATTTGTGTAAAAACCATTGTGTGGACATGTATTTTCAATTGTGTGTATACCTGGGAACACTAAGAATAGTTGGGATATATGGTAATTTTATGTTCAACTTTTTGATAAAGTGCCAAATTTTTCTAAAGAGATTACACAATTTTCCATTGCTATCAGCAACTTATCAGTGTTCTGGTTTCCATACTCTTGCCGATAGTTGTTATTTTTCCATTTTTAAAATACCTATTTCACATCACTGTGGTTTTAACTTACATTCCTCTAACCACTAATGATGTTGTGCATCTTTCATGTGCTTACTTTCCTTTGGAAAAATGCCTACTCAAGTTCTTTGCCCATTTTTAAATGCAGTTGTGTCTTTTTATTGTTGTGTTGTAGAATTTCTTCATTTGCTGTCTCCTAGACCCTTAAAAATATGCTTTGCAAACTATTTTCTCCCATTCTGAGTTACCTTTCCACTTTCTTGATAGTCTTTGAAACAAAAAACATTTTCAAATTTGATGAAGTTTTCTATATCTATTTTCCTTTAGTTGCTTGTGTTTTCGGAACCATAGCTTAAAAACCAGTGCCTAATCCAAGTTCAACAATATGTACACCTATGTTTTATTGAGTTTTAGAATTTTAGCTCGTACTATTTAAGTTTTCAATTTGAGTTAATTTTTGTGTTTTGAGGCAGCAGACCAATTTCATTCTTTTACATGTGGACAGTTATTCTAGCAACATCTGAAGAGACTATTCTTTCCCCCACTAAACTGTCCTGGCACCCTTATGAAATATAAATTGACCACAGATGAATGGATTTACTTCTAGACTCGCAAATCTATCCCACTGATTTATATGTCTTTCCTTATGCCAATAGTTCAAAGTCTGAATCACTGCAACTTTTTTGTTTACCTGGGAATGTCTTAATTTCTTCTTCATTTTTAAAGCTTTTAGCTGGATAAAGAATTCTTGGTGACAGCCTTTTTCCTTCAATATGTTGAATATATCATCCCATTGTCTTGTAGACTCCATTGTTACCTAATGAGAAAACAGCTATTACTCTTTTTGAGGAAGAATCACTTGTATGTGATGAATCACTTCTGTGTGACTTGATTTCAAGATTTTTCTCTTTGTCTTTTGACAATTAACAAATTCACTGAACTTCTTAGCTTATATGTGCAGATGAGTATTTCTTGTCAAATTTGGGAAGGTTTCAGCCATTACTTCTTGAAATATTCTTTGACCCAATTCACTCTTTCCTCTCCTGAGACCTATGTATGTTGGCATGCTTAGTGTTCTATAGGTCAATATACCTGTACTCATTTTTCTTCATTCCTTTTCCCTTCTCAGACTGGACAATTTTATTTGATGTACCTTCAAATTTGCTCATTCTCTCTCGCTTGTTCAAATCTACTTTTGAGCTCCTCTGGTGAAATTTTCATTTATTATAATTTTCAACACTAAATACAACTTAATTTTTCTTTATAAAGACTACTATTTTGCCATATTCAAATATCCATAAACCCTACGTTAGAAGAGTACTTCCTCAAAGAAACTTCAAATTCCACTGCACAGTTCTGATCCAAAGTAGATACTTCCTGATCCAAAATAGATACTTCCTGAGTGGCTCTGTGGTCAGTACGCCCAAATGCATATGCATCAGGGGTGCAATAAATGCTGTCTGGGGTTGTAGGGAACCTGTATCAATCCCACTCGGTCCCTGCACTGGGCACAGAAGATAGGCTTCCTGCTGGTGATAGGCCAAGGCTACAGAGCAGAAGAGCAGCAGTTAACACCATCACTGTCAGGAACATTGATGTGGTTTCAGCTAAATTCTACATGAAGCCAAGGAGAAGCCTATAAGCTAGGCTTCCCCATTACATTCGCTACCAAAAAGAAACCTAAACCTGGCAACCTTCAGATCTGCATACTTTCAAAGGGCGTGATGTTTTCCACATGAGATACTCTTCCTAAACTATCTGGCTGAAGATTCAAAGGAGGGCTCAAGGCACGGTGTTTTGGAAGTGTGGAAGGCCTAGGGAAGGGATATAGAGAAGTAAGCATGGGGGCCCTCAATGCTGTAATTTCATAGTTATGCATTTAATTAAATATATCAGTTCTTCATGGAGAGATATTCTAATCGAAGTGACAGGCGTGACAAAAAAATGTAGATATAATTTATATTAATGTTAATGCTGTAAACATGTATACATTATTTACTCTATGGGATGTATTTCATTTATACCATGTAAATTTATTTCCACATATTTTTATTTGCATTATAAAAATATATAAATGCTATATATTCTCTTACTGACATAAGTACATGTTCATAAGTTAATATATATGTAAATTTATAGATATGTATAAACATATATTGTATATAGGTGTGTGTACGTGTGTGTGTACATATGTATGTATGTATTTATGGACCAATGAATATATAAGACATAATAAAGTCTAAGGGAGCAAGTTGCAAGTCTGATGAAAAGGTATTACCTTGAGTAAACATTTCCTCTCAAGGTAAGTGGCACAAAGTCCTAGTGATTAGGAAGCAAAGTTAGTGAGTGCCAAGGAGGTCAATTATATAAAGATAACCTAAAGTGAGTATTGTTTGTAAAATCTTTCCTTCCTCTTAAAACCTGAGGTAGGTAACTTGCTATATGTGTCAATTGGTTATCTGTAGCATTACCATCATCATATATTCCCAGCAGC
Source organism: Rousettus aegyptiacus (assembly GCF_014176215.1). Lineage (NCBI taxonomy): Eukaryota > Metazoa > Chordata > Mammalia > Chiroptera > Pteropodidae > Rousettus > Rousettus aegyptiacus. Next base: position 569,883 of record NW_023416294.1, on the reverse strand, counting down.
AATATATAAGTAACCTGTTCATGATAGCCTTTCTCAACCCTGAAGCTTCTAGTGTTTGCCAGACTAGTAAGTGAAAACAGGTACTTTAAAGAAATGGTATTTGATGTTTTTATTATGAAGAATTTAAATATTGTGCACCTCCTTACATGTTTAAATAATATTAACATCGCTTTTTTGTGAATACATATTGTGTTCTCTATTTTCCATTAGATTGTATCTTTTCTTTTTCTTTTTTCTTTTCTTTTTTTGAATTAATTAATTTATTTTTTATGGTGACATTGATTAATACAATCTGGTAAGTTTCAACTGTACATTTTAACAGCGACACATATATAATTTAAAGTTGAGCAGAGTGATGCCTCCAGCCTCATTTTTTTTTTTTTTTAATACTACAAAGTGACAGTAATCAAAACGGCATGGTATTGGCGAGGGAACACTCACAAAACTGGCAGCTGATTTCTCAAAAGAAACTATGCAGAACAGAAGGGCTTGGCACAAAATATCTTATTTGAAAAAAATCCAGGATCTTTATTCAAGAATACTTTATCCAGCAAAGCTATCATTTCAAGTTGAAGGACAGATAAAGAGCTTCCCAGACAAAAATAAGCTAAAGGAATTTATCATCACCAAGCCAGTACTACAGGAAATGTTGGAGGGACTTCTTTAATAAGAAAAAACATTATCAAAAACAGAAATAAAGAATGGTAACAGCTCCATTCCTATCAATAAGTACCTCAAATGGAAAATAAGTGCTCCAACTAAAAGACAGAGTGGATGAATTGCTAAGAAGAAAAGACCCTGACATATGCTGTCTACAAGAGACTCACTTCAAATTAAAAGACACACACAGGCTAAAAGGAAGGGGATGGGAAAAGACATTGCCAAGAGGGTATTGTACGAATGAAACTGGATGGATAAAGACAAATACCAGATGATTTCATGGATACATGGAATCTAAAGAACAAAATCAACAATAACAACAACAAAAGTGGAAATAAACTCATAGATACAGAGAAGGGGGCTGGGGGATGGCAAAGAAAAAAGGCAAAGGGATTTAAAGGTACAGCTGGAGAACAGACATGGAAATGTAGAGTGTAGCTTGGGAAAGAAGGTTAATAATATTGTAATAAATATGTAAGGGGGAATAGGAGAACTAGATTTAGATTACTTTGCTAGTTATATGGATCCCTGATCACTAGGCTGTACAACTTAGACTAATATATTATTGTATACCAACTATAAGTATAAAAAAATTTATTAAATTATACAAGAAACTAATTGTCTATTATATTTCAATAAAGACAAAATTTTTTTTAAAAAAAATAATGACTGAGAATTATTTCCAAATCACAGCTCCATTCTTAGGTTTTAGAGAATACCAATCAGTATAAATACTAAAGCATATCACACCCGAACAGGAGAAAATCAAAGACAAAGAAAAAATCTTTGAAGAATAGGGGATGGTCACAAGAAATCTTATTTATAGAGAAACAACTATACAAATTATGTGAGACTTCTTCTCTTCAGAAACCTAGAAACAAGAAGAGTTTGAAGTTAAACACAATGTGGAAAGAAAAAAAAATTATGTCTTCAGTAAAATTACTCTTCAAAAGTATAATAGAAATAGAATAAAGACTTTATTAGGCAAATTAAAATTTAAAGAATTGTTTGCCAGTGAACTTGCTTCACAAAAAAGTATTGAGAGACATTCTTCAATAAAAAGACAAATGACATAGGTCAAAAATTTATATATGTCTCTATATAAAAGTGCTTAGAAAGTCCACTTTCTGACTTGAACACAATAGTAAAAAACTATTTTGAATAATTAAATAATAGTACACAAGCCTTAAAAAGTAAAAAACAATGTAAATTTTAAGTGAGTTAAAACCATTTTTTATCTGGCTTATGAGATTTCCACCTTATTTTTAGAAATAATCTCAATAGCATGTTGACCTAAAAATGAGTGGCAATAAGCGTTTATTTGGGATTAAAAAATTGCAAGTCCAGCAGACCCAAATAGTGTCCTGGTTCTAGGTTGAGGTCAAAGGATTTTTAATGACAGAAGAGAAATAATTACACGAGTAGAAGAAAATAATTATTACTAGTGCTAACAAGCTAAGTTCCTCTTTAGCTGTATGTGTTTGATTACTGATTCTGAAGAGAGTCCATAGTCATTATTCTTTGTAGTCAGGATATCTGCTTTTCTGTTAGATTTACAAACTATTTGTAAGACAATGTGGGTTTGGCATAGGCTAAAGGTTATTTTACCCACTTGAAACATTCCAAAGTTTCAAGGAGCAAGTCATTTCTTCTGAAATGGCTTTTTGGGCTCCGTTTAAAAATGAGTCCACTTAAGTTAACCTTTCGCATTAATAAATACTTTGTTTACAAATATGACAGGACAGAAGGAAAGTCAAATAAAAGTTTTAATCATAAGACTAATTTGTCATGATCAATTCTTAACTGTGACACATGAGAAATTTTCTGAATAAATAAGTTTGATTTAAAATTTTAAAGTGTAAAATTTTACTATTTCCTTGTTATTTTATCATTCTTAATTATTTCTGTTAATTTCTGAAGTTTTCCAATGATTTTTATATGTTTATCCTTTTCTTTTTTTCCAATTTATTAAAAACTTTTCTCCTTGCCAAACAAACAACAGAGTGATGTCAGCAAGATTGGGCAGACTATAGAGCTCAAGGCTTTTATTCCTCCTGTACACATCAAATAAACATGTGGACTAAAGAGCTTTGTGAATCTTAGAAACCAGTTAAGAAGGTAAGCAACTAAGCCAATGCCTAAGCAAGAAAAGGCAACACTCAAACATGTGTGATAGTTCATGATGTTTTGTTCGCCTTTGTCTCACCCCTCCCCTTGTTTACTATGGCATAAAACATTTGGTTCTTCTCTTGAAAAAGAGTGATTTGTCTGGGGGCTACCTGAAAGACCAGTGTCTTTCACTCAATTTGGAACATGGATAAGAGCTATAACATAGCTTTGGTATCAGATTGGAGGTTGATTAAAGCAATGTCATGGGCACATAATACTTACAGGTGCCTAGAGGTAAGAGATTATAGGCAGAGAAATATAATAAAATTCCAAGACCCTGAGAAGAAAAGAGGGATGCCACAATTAGGGAAATCAAGGTATTTAAAAACAATCATTTATATGAGAGGATTCATAACACACACACACTTGCACAAGAACAAACATGCCCAAGGAAGACACACATCTAGGGTCAGTGCCAAGCTGATCATGAAGGGAAAGTTTTGGTGGTGAGACTCCCAGGTGAAAGAACATAGGAGTAGCCAATATGAGAATGAAACAGCTAGCACCAACTTTATTGCAGGGAGTGCACTCCTTCATGCTAGGGATGGGCTTTACATACGTCAGAAAACATACATACATAAGTTATGTGCGCTGTCACATTAATGTTACATTCTTATTCCTAATCGTGAGCCTAGATCACAGCCAGACTGGGGACCCACACTCCATCCCTATAGGGTTGTGACATGGGATCTGACCCAGAGGGGACTACCTTGGGCCCACAATCCACAAAACAATATAAAGAACATTATAATACTAACAGGCTACTGGCTATGAGGGCTAAAATGGCTCCTGTCCACCACTAGGAGGACCCTAAAGAATCCCACCAAGTTGTCAAGGGGTCTTCTAGAGCATGGATGGCTTGGACTTCAGCATCCATTTTCTGGAGAGCTGTCTGTGCCTGATCAGCATGATTAGGAATGTAGACACAGGTGCCACCCCGGGCAGCAGTTAGAAGGTCAAGGACCATGCGATTTTGCAGAACTTCTTTCCATATTTGTGTGGTTTCATCTATTAAAAGAATTTTAGCTTGTGGGAGGTTAGTGTACCAATGGCACCAGCCTAGGCCCAAGGCACAGTAAGCTGTTGAATTGTTCTACCATTCCACCTGCCTGTGGGCAATAAGGAATATGTAATTGTCAGCATAATCATGAGTACGGGCCCATGCCTGAACCTCCTATCCTGTAAAATTATTGGCTCTGTCACTGGTGATTAATAAGGGCCAGTCATAGGCGACTGTGAGGTGCTCCAACACAGTGACAGTATGGTCTTGATGAGCAGCTGTCACTGGCCATGTAAACCTTAGGCCAGTGGTTGTGTCCACACCTGTGAACACATAGCAGTTTCCCTGGTCTGTGGGCAAAGGCCCTAGATGACTTGCTGTTCCTGGAGTGGCTTAGCCTCACAAGGCACCACCCCTGGGGTACTCTTTACCCACCGTCTGTCTGGGTGCTGCTCAGGATACTAGGGACATTGTGACAAGGCAACTTGAACTTGTGCCCAGGTCAATAATAGGCCCCACCGCTTTGCTATCTGTTCCATAGCATGGGTCTCTACATGACCCAGTTTTTGGTGGAGCCAGGAGCCAATGTCCACTACAACCAGCGGTACACAGGCAGAGAGGATTTTTGCCAGCACATCAGCTGCAACACTGTCCTGGGCTCGTAATGGCCGATGGCCAGGGACATGGTATATGATGGATCCCTGCTGAAGAACTCACTTCCAGAAGTCTTCCCACAACCCCCATCTCCAAGGGATGGTGGCCTATCATTCACTCCTGGGCAGCCCACTGGGGCAGCCACAGAGTTAGACCTTGATACACAGCCCAACTGTCACTGTAGATGTGCACCAGGCCAGTTTCATTCATGAGGACCAACCACACAGCATGAAGCTCTGCCCATTGGCTGGACTGCCCAGTACCAGTCTCATACCTAAAGTTTTCTGTGGATGGCTGCAGTGCCACAGCAGTTCACTCGGGGGCTGCCCAAGGCATGAGCCATCTGTGTATCAAATATCCTCAGGGATGGGAGCCTGACCCTCTACATAGGAACTCAGTACATCTCCCATCTCAGCAGCCTCTGCTAGCTCTGTTTGAAATTGCATTGGTCCCAATAGGGAGTGCAGTTGACCTGACATGCAGCTTGTAGAGAACTGCGCCTAATGCTTGAGGTATGTCCCTACTTGGTCAGTTTAGGGGTCTGTGTAATTCCCCTACAGGAAGTCTTCACCCAAGACCACAGCCACCCCTCCACGGAGTACGTGGACTGCACAATTATGGGATTAGGGGCTGTAATAACCTCACTGGCCAGAAAGGCTGCATATATAGCAGACAGTTGCTTCTCTATCAGAGAATGCTGTGTTTCCACATTTTTCCATAAGAGGAACCAGAAGCCTATTGGTACCTTCCAGGAACCATGCTTCTGACACAAACTCCATCCAAATCCTGCATCATCCACCTGCACCATAAGCAGAAATGGGAGGGCTGGATCTACAACACATACAGTTTGGGCTTGTGCTACAGCTTGTTTTGTAACCTTAAAGGCCTCTTTTATTTCAGATGTCCAATACCACCCTGTTGCAGTAGATGGTGCAGGGGGTCACATCAAGGAGGTCAAATGGGGAATCAACACTCTCCAAAACCCCAGCAGTCCCAAATAGGTTTGGAGCTGCTTCACAGTCTCAGGGTGGGGATATGCCTGTATCTTATCAATCACCGCCTCTGGCATTACTTTTGTCTTATCCAACCAGACAATTCCCATGAATTTGACAGACAACCCAGATCCCTGGAGCGTGTGCTCATTGACTACCCAACTTCAACTGGTGAGAACTTCTCCCAGGCTGGCTGCTGCTGCTCCTAGTTCTGAAAGAGAATCAGACGTTAGCATTACTTCATTTATGTAATGATACAAGTGCACTATAGCCGGTTGTTTCCACATGGCTAAGTCTTGAGCCATGAAACCATGACACAGGGTAGTGCTGTGCAGATAGCCCTGGGGAAGGACAAGGAATGTCCACTGTCATCCTTCCCAGGTGACAAGGAAACTGTTCTTGACTTTCTGGGGCTTTGGCAGTAGAAAAAAAGGAATTTAGCAATTCCATCATATAATGGTATCATTCAAGTTCATGTGACGATCAGTCCATAATGTCCATGATGTTCAGCACGGCAGCATGCAGGGGTGGTATAACCTTATTTGGCTCCTGATAGTTAACCGTTCTACACCACGAGCCATCAGGCTTCTTCACTGGGGAATTGTACAGGCTAAGAGCAAGACGAATAGCACTGGCTTTTTCCAGCTTCAGAATGGTGCTTTCCTTTTCCTCATGGCCACCCAGCAGGTGATACTGTTTTGTGTTCACTACCCGGTTAGCTTGGGGAAACACCAACAGTTCTGGGAAACTAGTCTGGATTCTCATCAAGCAGGGTGCTTAGCACCTGTGTCCACAAGGGCTAATACCCTCTGCACATTGCAGGGAGGACCAATGTATAGTCAGTGTCGCATGTGGCCTCAGGTGAACTGGCTTCTCCACCAACGGGTGTCCTGGCCTGATCTCTAATCAGGGAGATAATCAGCCAGCCACACCTCAGGGGTTGTTGTGGCTTTTCTAGGAATAAGAGTGAATTGTTGGTCAGAGCACAGCTAATCCCATGGTGCCAGCCTTTTTTCTACTGCCATAATCCCAGAAGGTCAAGAAGAGTTTCCTTGTCACCTGGGAAGGGTGACAGTGGACATTCCTTGTCCTTCCCCAGGGCTATCTGCACAGCACTACCTTGTGTCACTTCAATAGGTTTCTGCCCAGTCTTTTCTGCAGCAACCCCTGCTGCAAAGAGATCAGACAACATCTGCTAGTGGCTCATTTTCATAGCCCAATGGGCTGAGGGCTGCTTTGTCCCCCCTTTTTGGCCACACCTCTGTCCATGCATTAGCTGGTTTGGGAGTGCAAAGGGTGATATGGCAGGCTCTTGGGTGGAACACTCCTTGCTTTTCACTTCCACTTCCACTTCCTCCAACCTAGCTATGGTGAATGTCACCTTGTGGATTCACCTATCCATTTAAAGGGCTAGCAGTATCAGCCAGGCCAGAGGTCAAGAACAAGTCCCCTTCATCGGGGCTTGTATGTGCCTCTTCATCTGTGCTTGTATTCTGGGTGTGAAACATCATCTGTCTCATGCCCATTTCCCAAATTATCTGGACCAGATCTAGGAACTTGGTCTATCTGCTCAGTCGCAGCTCCCCTGGGTTGTCCCACACTGTCCGTGTGGCACACATGAGCCAGTTAATCAGGGAGTGGTTGCCTGCAGCCGGTGCCATAAGCGCCATATTCTGGAAGTGCTGCTGGAGGGACAGTCTCACCATTACAGAGACCAGCTGAGCCATCTCTTCTGATGATGAGTCAGTCCCTTCTGCTCTGTCATCCCAAAGCTGCAGCACCATCCAGAACCACCTCTCTGTCATTGTCAGGTCCCAGAGTTCAGAGGGGGTGCTGGATCAAGGTGGTATGCTTTTTAGCCTGGAGGGAATGGTGCCACCAGCTTCTTCCCCTCCCGTCAGGGCCAAAGGCTCTTTTAATTCAACCTGGTGCCGTATCACGGGCCACACTTGCTGCAATGTGCTTGATGGGCTTCCAGACCAGGTCAATGGCAGCAACCCATCAGGGTCTCACAGCATGTGTTTCATTGCTGCCAGTCACCTTTCCAATGCTTCTTCCTGATGTTGCAAATGGTTCCCCAATGGGGCTGCTCCTGAACCTTCAGAATGGCTTGCTGAAGCTTCAGAAGGAACATCCAGGCCATCCAACACACTATCAACTAGAAACAGCTTCACTCCATCCCAATCATCTGGGCATCTATGTAGCCAGATACACAGCCACAATATACAACTGGGAGGTGTGGGGCGCACATCTCCTCCACTTGGGTACATCCGAGGAATATCCAGAGCCCTAGGGGCTGTACTCATTTCATCCTGCTAGCTACACATGTCAGTGCTGAGCTGATAAAGAAGGGAAAGTTTGGGTGGTGAGATGCCCAGATGAAAGAACTCTTGAAGAGCTGATATGAGAATGCAATAGCAAGTACCAACTTTAGTATGGGGAGCTCTCTCTCATGCTAGACCATATGGACTTTAAACATAGAGAACAATAGTGGCAATCTACCATGCATGTGTGATACAATAACCTGAATCATACTTACATATTTTAGGCACAGGTGCCCTACTATGCTAATGTAACATTCTAAATCCAGAGTCCTATCCCTAGCTGCAAGTCTAGATCACAGCCAGACCTGAGACCCAAATGGACCTTAAGTCTATGTACCGGGTTGAATATGGAAGATTCTCCCCTGTTCAGGGACAGTCTATCAAAGGCGACTACTTTTTGAATAGTTTAATTTTCAACAAAAGTTCACATTTGCATGAGTTTTACCTCCAGGAGCCCTACCAGGTTCTAGGTGTGAGAATAAAAATGTATGCTTGTTGTACTTAATCCCAATGACTTGGATGACACAGGTGGTTTTTGATAAAGTATAGTGATAATGAATGCAATAATGCATTTGGGTTAGTTTCTATTCTTTGAGAGTTTTAAGGATATTAAATGAATTTTCAGTCAAGATGATGGTGTAGAGAAATGCTGTGTTTACCTCTTCTCACAATCACATCAAAATTACAAATAAACTATAGAACAACCATCATTGACAATCATCTGAAATATAGCTGAACAGAAGTCCTACATTTAAAGACATACAGAAGCCATCCCAAGACTAGTAGAGAGGCAGAGACACAAAAACGGCTTGTTTCACATTCATGTAAAATGTTTGAGAACTGGCTGTGGAGGTTGCCCGTAAGAAGTTTGGGGACCCGGACTCACATCAGGCTCCCCAGCCTGAGTTCCAGTGCCAGTAAAAAAAATCCCCACCTTATGGCTGTGAAAACCAGCCAAAAATGTGGCTGAATGAGTTGTAGGGCCATTGGAGTCACACATATTCCTCATAAGAGGCCTGCACACACACTCACAGCTGAATTCACTTGCTGAGCTCTGGTGCTGCCGCAGCACCTCAAAAGGTGCCAGGGACAAAAGGAAGGAACTAAATCTGCGGGCATTAGGGTGAGGGAGGAGGAGTAGCTTTCTCCAACACAGAAGTGTTGATGGAGGCCACTGTTTCTTTGTAGAGCTTTCCATTTACCATCTGTAGATGCAGGATGCAACCATGAGTTCACCAGCAACCTGGCTAACACTGGGCTCCCTGAGACCACCCTCTACCCCCACTCCCCGTAGCCCACTCAATTGTGGCCCAAGCAATGTTTCCTATACAACTAAACTGTCTTGGCTCATGCTGCAAACTTTTCCTAAAATCTTTCAAAGGTTCACAAATCCCAAACAAGCAGCATGTGACCTCATTTTGCCCCATAAATTTTCCTGAGCAGACCTACCCTGGCATGGCAGCAGCTGGCCTGGATTCCCAGCTTAGCCTCCACAGGCACCTCCAAGCCCAGCACAAGGGGCAAATTGATAGCCTATCACTCTTTTGAGGAATAACAGTATGCTTTCTTCCTGAGCAACTAGAAAGACAAGTTGTAATTTCCTGAAATGACATTTACATGGAAAAGAAACATAATTGAGAGGAAATCAGGCTTTTAGTTGGGCTATGCGAAGTCTGAGATATCTATTGAATTAAACCAGTTCCAGGCTCTTTAAATTATTTTTTATTCTTTATAGTGCTAAAATGCTGGGAAACAAATCATAACTTTGCCATCCAGATATAAGTATTTTTGAAATGTTTAATCTTTACTTCTAAATACATGATAAAAAAAGGCTAAATTAAAAAAAATTAAATAGACTTCTTAATAATGTCCATAAAAAAATGTACTTTCTTGGATCTGCTTTTTAAAAACCTCTCATGCGCGCTCTTACGTCAGCGACGTTAAATTCACTCTAAGTCCAGTGGACGGTCTCCACGAAGACTTCCATCGTGCTAAAACTAAAACTCTAAAACCAATCGCTGGACTTTGATTTGCCATCCTCACGCCGCCGCTGGAACTGCGCGAGAACGCGCCCTACTTGCCAGCCTCGAGGGCACACGCGGGACGATCAGCGGGACTGCCAGTTCATCGCGCGGCTTCCTGCGGTCCAACAGCCCCGCCTTTTGTAGGGCTGCCCTCAGCTTTGCCTATACAAATACAGAACAGGGCTGTGATTTATGTATCCTCAAACTTTATTTTGTTTTTGTTTTTTTCAGTGAACAGAAGTTCAAGAAGGAGGACTCCTGCATGAGACACCCTATTTTGGCCACACTGCCTCCGTCATCCGCACCGCTTCCTCCCCACCACGCCTCCCCCGAGGGGGCCTGCGTACTGTCAGGCAGCAGCTGGGCGACTTTCTTCCTCTACCGGCAAGATGGCGGGGAATGAGGCTGGTATCATTGTGGGGCAGCCACATCTCTCCCACCAGGATCTCGCTACTTTGGTAAGGTTTTGCTCAGGGAGGAAGCAGAGTGAGTTCCACAGTGGGAATGATAGGGCCTCCCGGGAGGCGATGAAACGACGGAATACCGGGCCCTCCGGAGCTTGAGTTGGCCCAGAAGCAGGGCGCCCTCAGCGTTGCTCACGCTGCCATTTGTACCTTCACCAAATTTGCGAGTTTGGGGTGGTGCTGTGAAATCTGGTGCTGTGAAATCTTGCGACCCGGATCTCTCAGAGTATTCGGCTGAAAACACTTGTCGGTAAATGTCATTCAGGTCTTTACCGCTGAAGGTATGGGAGGAGCAGCTCATGAAACGCATTACAGTTTGCGACTTTAAAAGACTGAGACCAGTCTGTTTGCACTCTGCTGCGCGCCAATTTTAAAATTTAGGGCCTCGGACTGCCCTTTCCCCTAGAGTATTAGAGGAGGTAGGCCTTTAGGACTTCTTGATGGTAAAATTCTGCCTTTGAAAAAGCTGGCTGTTGCTTTCTTGTAATCAGCAAGGATTTGAATGGAGGAGGCTGGCGAGCTGTAGATATTAAAATTGAAATCGAAGTCCTGCCATAGTTTAAAATAAAATATTTTATTTCAGGATGTTACCAAATTGACTCCACTCTCACACGAAGTTATCAGCAGACAAGCCACAATTAACATAGGTAAGACTAAATCATTGCATGGCGTACTACAGTTCTGGAAACCTGATTTGGCTGCTCTCCAGCAATAAATTTTAATCTGTGCAATATCTAAGGAATAGAGTTGAGCCCCAATAAGTACCTGCTAGAATAGAATTTCTAAACATAAACTTATTAAGTTAATATTTTTATTCGACACCTTGTAATTTAGAACCTGATTGAGTGTAAACTTTGCATATTTTAGGGTTTGCAAAGAGTAGAACCTACAACTCAGTTATGAAAAATATAAAACATACCACTCAAAGTATATTTAATTACTGTCATTAAACTGAGGTTGTTTTCATGGTTTTTTTTTTTTTTTTTTTTGTATCATTCTCATCATAGTTCACTCATACTACTGGGAAGTTTCTTGGTGTACAAAATTTTGTGTTTTTTTCAGTTATTAAAATTGAAGGTAATCTTTGAGATTTATAAGTTTAATAACTTATTTAAGTGTAGTTTTTACACAAGCTGTTCAGGTACATGAAAAATTGTTTTCAGTAATGTTTCAGACAAAATTTTGCCTAGAAAAGGGTATGTTGAAGGAAAAATATGAAATCACCATTAGTTATATATATATTACAATATTTACAGTGAATAAATGGCTTCAGTTTTCTAAATATACTGAAATATTTGGTGTAATTAGGTACACATATTAATGTTTTTGTGTTTTGTAGGTACAATTGGGCATGTTGCTCATGGAAAATCTACAGTTGTTAAGGCTATTTCTGGAGTTCACACTGTCAGATTTAAAAATGAATTGGAAAGAAACATTACAATCAAACTTGGCTACGCTAATGCTAAGGTACATGATATATGATGGAAGTGGAAACCATTTCCCTTTGTCAAATATGTAGATAACAAATTCAGTCTTTTCACTGAAACTTTTAGATTTATAAACTTGATGATACAAGTTGTCCTCGGCCTGAATGCTATAGATCCTGTGGAAGTAGTACACCTGATGAGTTTCCTGCAGACATTCCAGGGACCAAAGGGAACTTCAAATTAGTCAGGTAATTACTTTTGTGGTAAACATACTTTTTTGTTTTGTGCTTGTAAAACTAGTGTAGATGTTAAATATAAGCTTGATACAGATGCATTTTTGGCAAAATGTGGGTAAGGAACTTTGAAGAACATTTTCTGGCAAGAGATTTACAGTTTACAAAGTTGCTTACTATCTTTCAAGAATTTATGTTACTTTTAAAGATAAATTTAAAGGTCAGTTATGTAAATCTAAGTTAAAATACAAACATGTGAGTTCTTTAAAGAATTAACGTGTAAGAAGGATGAAATTTGGTAGTTTCATTTTTCAGACCTCTTTTGTTTGCAGTAGTGTTTCTGTTTTTTATGTAGGGGAAGAGCAAAGAAATTTTAAAATTACTTTTGACACTTAGGCTTATCTCCATCTGATTTTGGAATGTCTTAGATTCATCCAGGTAATGTATGTGGGTGTTAGGGTTAATGAAGGAAAGTTAGCATTCAGAATGCTAGAAACATTAAGCTTTGTAGCCCAGCAAGATTTATTATTTTTGAAGTGATTTGACTAAGAATTTATTATTTGTGTATTTAAGTGTTAATTGATCTTAAATCTGTTATATCTTGATTGTTAGACACGTTTCCTTTGTTGACTGTCCTGGCCATGATATTTTGATGGCTACTATGCTGAATGGCGCAGCTGTGATGGATGCAGCTCTTCTGTTAATAGGTAAATATTAGAATTGGTTTGACAAATCAATGCAGAGCTAATTTAAGATAGAGTATTTAAAGGACGTAGGACTTTTCGTGGCCATAAATGGGAACTAACTGATCATCCAAATTAACATCCATGCTTACCAACTGTCATAAAATAATAAGCAGGGTGAACCTGGGACTTGTGAGACTTCCTATAGTGGTTCATCCAAAAGAATTATTTTTAAGTCAACAGTTCATTTTTGTTAGTATTTTTATTTGACTTGTAGTGGGGTGGTTATTTTTTAATGTCTCTGGGCTGCCCACTGTAATATCAATATAATAGTTTTTTTAGGTAGAAATCCCATTCCTATGAAATGCTAAAGTGAAAGCCTGCATGGAGGTCTTCAAAGCTAGTGTTGTGTTTTCTTTCCTTTATTGGCTGTCAAGAGATTTTGTTGGAAACTACATGGAGTTTGTGCCAAATGTAAAGTTAGGGGGCACTGAATTTGTACATGTACACAAAAAACTGTGTTTACCACCTTTACTTCTCACACTAACTGCAAGTGCAGTGAGTTCTCTTAACCAGAGGTCCTCAACCTTTTTGGCACCAGGGACCTGGCTCACCCATTGTTCACCTCCTGCTGTGTGGCCTGGTTCCTTAATAGGCTGTAGCATCAGTCCATTGCCTTGGGGTAGGGGATCCCCTCTTCTAAACCATCTTAAGTCTATAAGTTGTTAAACTCACAGAACTCACCGAAAACTGTACATTCACAGTTGTTTAATGTAGAAAAAAGATGGAGATTAGTGTCAGCTAAATAAAGAAGAGATGTATAGGACAGAGTCCGAGAGGGTTTTAAACCTGCAGGTTTTATTCCCCTCTTTCTGTGGACCCAGAAATTATTCTGGGTTTAGTGTAACATCATACATAAAATACTGCCAGCTAGAGATTCTTAGCTGAATTTCAGTGTTCACAGGTTTTATTGAGGTTCCTTTATGTAGGAATAAGTGATTAATTGCCCCTGTGTTTTATTTACTCTAGAAGACAGACCTTAGTTCCCAAACCCCTATCCTAAATCATTTGAGAATTAAATAGATCAAATTGTTTGGAACAGTCAGCCCCTGCTCTGAATGAATTAAGAATTAATCAGGGATTATATGGCTTATCTTTTATAAGCTCAAGGCAAGGCCACATACTTTACAATACAAGGCTCTCCTGCCACGTGGTCAGGTACAAGACTAATGAACATCACAAATTGGGAAAGATAATCATTGGGGTACTAAACACATCTTTATAGTACATTGCTAGTTGTTCTTTCAGATAGTGTTTTTTCTTTTTGTGTATTTACTCTGTTGCTCTGTAACAGGTATCTTAGAACCTGGTAACCTAAATGTTTGTTAGGTTAACATGATGGAATAACATTAAATTACCTTTTAGGGCTCATGAATTCACAGTATTCTGACGCCAGGGGCTACTGCTCAAGATTTGTCTAGGGTCGAAGAGACTGATTTTAAGTTCTCATGTTTTGCCCAACTGTCTTGTTGACATGACATCTGTTGTTTTGACAGACAATTAGCTTCCAAGTTGGAAGCTGTAGTCTGTAACCTAAAAAATGTTCTGCTTTTGTAATATTCTCTTCTTTAGAACTAAGTTTGTAGATTCATTCCACATTTAAAAGGATTTTACAAGGATATGAATACCAGAAGATGGGGGTTCCTGGGAGCCATCTTTGTGGTTATCTACAATATTAGGCTTGGGTTATAATTTGTATACTTCATTAAACAAATTCTCCCTGAATTATTGTATAGCTAGACTGGACCAGAATATACAAAAGACTGCATAGAAACAGGAGGGTATGTGTTATGTGTGAGTAAAAGCTGTCAGTAACCTCTGAAAGAAGCCAGATATCTTGATTGCAAGCATTGTGTTTAGGATTAGGAATAGGAGTTAAAAGACCTTGGAGAATCCAGAGAAATCTGTGGTTTGAAACAGGGACATATAAAGACATTTGACAGTGGTGTCCAGGAATTTGCTTTGAGTAGAACGTTTAAAAGTCTGCTAGAGGCCAGCAAATGTTACTAATTATTTTGTTTGATTTGTCTTTTTTAATTTTTCATCATCAATTTAGCCGGTAATGAAGCTTGTCCTCAACCTCAGACTTCTGAACACCTAGCTGCCATAGAAATTATGAAGCTAAAACATATTTTGATTCTACAGAATAAAATTGATTTGGTAAAAGAGAGTCAGGCCAAAGAGCAGTATGAACAGATTCTTGGATTTGTACAAGGTAAGCACTTGTAATAGTTGATAAACACGTGAATCACTTTGAGAGGCATTTAGTCCAGATCTCAGCATGGTGAATTTATGGGGTATAACCCTATTTCTCTATTTTCAACATGTTTGTTGCTTTTATCTATCTGATGGAAGCAGTGAAATCTCTCAATTTGAAGTGCTGAAAGTGTTAGCAACACAGGGATCCTTGCCCCTCTCAGAATAGAAATTGAGTGGGTGAAAGAATTTTACAGACAAACGTTATTAAAGGGAAACTTGATGCACTAAGGGAGCACACTCCAGAGGAGCATGACTCCCCAAGGGGTATAGGCACAGTGTTTTATGGGCCCTTGACCATAGTAAGAGCTGTATCAGATCTCTCATGGTGCTGGTAGCTGTGTCATTTAGTGTGGTAATGAGGCCAGGTCTAACTGGTGAGCATGCATGATTTGGGGGACTTTTCCTAAAACCAGTAGCACCTGTTGCAGGTATTGTTCCAACCAATTTTATTTTTCATTGGTGGGAAAGTATGACTCAGGGTTGCTTCCGTGCTGGCAGGTTTTGGCTATGTGACTACTCACTGTGAAAGTACATGTTTGCTAGAAAAGTTGTATTCTATAAATGTTACCAATTGGGATTCTGCCCCACCCCCCATGGAAACATTATTTAAAAAAAAAAAAAAAGTGTAACAACTTTCACAGTAATAAAAATATACAGAAAACTTCAAAAATTTGTATATCATCCTTGCATTGGGGGCATGTTAATTTTTTGTTATCATTTAATTTTAGTGTATATGCTGCCAAAGCAAGCACCATTTAAATGTTTGTAAAACATTCCCTGTGATGATGAAATGAAAGAAAGTATCTTTATTTGTTGGTTTGCTTTCTAATTATTTTGATATTTTCTTTTCCATGAATATCTATTTCCAGAGCTGACACTGAAAATGATTTCTTTATATAATGTCTCTTTCTCTAAAATATTCTCTAAATGTTTTAATTTGGGATAAAACATTGTAGATTTTATTTTTGACATTTGATTTCATTTTTACTTGTTAGAAAGTTTGGCTCTGTTGGCTATATAATGTATTGAAAAGAAAAAGTAGCCTGCAAAATCTTACTCTCTCTTGTTCATTCTGTTCACAGCTTGTTTGACATTTAATTGATAAAGATCAATTTTGTGTGTGCCAGCAATCTTGGATAAGTGAGGGGTTTGAAATTTTCTGTGGATACTTAACTGGAGATTAAATTACATGTTTCTGGAAATTTTTTCAGTTATCAAAGTTTCTTTCCTGGTAGTGCTAGTACTTATTTCTTGAAACACTTTTATTTTCTATTATAGATATTAATCTAAATTCATAATTTTTCCCTTAATGGGAATAATGTTTGTTATTAGAAGGAAAAACAAAATATTGTGATCTTTCTAAACAGAATAATCACTTTTTATATGTTGCTGACAC
Organism: Rousettus aegyptiacus; assembly: GCF_014176215.1. Lineage (NCBI taxonomy): Eukaryota > Metazoa > Chordata > Mammalia > Chiroptera > Pteropodidae > Rousettus > Rousettus aegyptiacus. The sequence continues at coordinate 553,538 of NW_023416294.1, read as the reverse complement.
TGTGGGGATATTTAGATAGCTACTTTAGTAATTTTGACAGTTTTATGTAACATGTATACAACAGTTTGTGGAATTTTGATCTTTCTGAATTTTGTCATATAGGTACAGTTGCAGAAGGAGCTCCTATTATTCCAATTTCTGCTCAGCTGAAATATAATATTGAAGTTGTCTGTGAGTATATTGTTAAGAAAATCCCCGTACCTCTAAGAGACTTTGCTTCAGAACCCCGACTTATTGGTAAGGTCTTAATCTGTTAACCTTTAATTGTTGGCCGTTGTTGGCATTGTCGATTTTGTTTTTAAGGATGTCTTTTATTATTTACTCTTTGTGCAGAGGTGTTAATATATTAATATGCTTTTTTGAATTAAAATAGGAATGAGTTTATGAGAACCAAAGGCAACATATCATCTTCAATTCAAAGTGAAATGAAAGTGAATATGTTAAAATATTTTGTCACAAGTTGTATTGGCAGTGCTAATTTAGATGAAGACATAATCCCGAATAACTTTTAACTTTTTTTTGCTATGTATATATAGTATATTATGCGATCACTACTGGAGTAAATAGTATGTTTTTTATGGAGAGAGAATTTCAGAAACAGGATATTAGAACTTTTGCACAAATGATTTTAGCATTCATTAATGAAGATTTTCATCTTTTACCTTAATTTTTTATGGTGCCATTAGTGATTTAATTTGATTAAATTTTTGGTTTTTGCACACAAGTTTACAGGATCCTTTCCTAAACAAACATTTCAGTTTTTCTGGAGCTTTGTCCAGGCTCCTGATTTCTTTATGGAAAATATTCTGTTGTGTGAGTGTGATGCCCATCCTTAATTAGGTATCACTGTTCTCAAAAAAACCTTTGTGGTTTTACAACTGAATTTTTGTTACAGAAGTCACCTAATATATATGTATATAAAGAAAAATTCTGTACTGCAACACTGATGCAAGCATTTATATTTCCATAGCACTCACTCTTATTAAACATTTATGTATGTGTATAGCTTTTTTTTTAAATGAGAGTGGGGTTATACTCTGGAGAATAATTTTGTAGCTACATTCTTATCTGAATAAAATGTAAGGGTCATTGTTTTAGTTTGCTGTAACAAAAATGCTACATAATGGATGGTTCGAAGAGCAGAAATTTATTTCCTTATAGTTATGGAAGAGGAAGTCTGAGATCAAGAGGTTGGCAGATTTGGTTTCTCCTGAGGTCTTTCATTGGCTTTCAGATGGCCACATGATGCTTTGTTCTTATGTGGTCTTTCTTTTGTGTATGCATCCCTAGTATATACTGGGTGTGTCCAAATATACTCGTAAAAGGAACTGGTCATATTGGATTAGGGCTCATTCAGTGTCATTATTTTGTTTTAGTTACCTGTTAAAGGCCTATTTTCAAATAGTAATATCTGAGTTATCTCGGTCCAGGCTGTAGGACTTCAGCATGAATGGAGGTGTGGGAGGGATATTTTGGCCCAGAACTATCATTCTTTTATAGAACTTTTTACATATGTATGTTTGTGTATATGTGTATGTACGTATTCTTATGAATATACGTGTATGTAGTGTTCTTTTGTAGTAGTTACATCGTACTATATATCATAGATAAAGCATAAGCATATCACTTAACTGTCTTTATTTTCATTTTTCCAGAGTCAGCTTTGTTCTAGATTTCAAGTGGCTACGCCTGTAGAAAATCTAACAAATATTTCTTTTCGTAATATGCTCATAAATAAATATTTCTTCTGAATAACAGGTTTCTTTTCTTTCTTCCGTATCCCCTTTTCAGTCATTAGGTCCTTTGATGTCAACAAACCTGGCTGTGAAGTTGATGACCTTAAAGGTGGTGTTGCTGGTGGTAGTATTTTAAAAGGAGTATTAAAGGTAAAGTGAATTTTAAACTCTTCTTATCCAGTAACATGAAATTAAACATAAGATTTTAAATATTTATACGTTCTTTACTATTTTGTATTTTAAATATGTCTTGTCTAAATTGTAGGTTTCTTAATAAGTGATTGCTTAATAATTGTTTGTTAGTTACTCTTGTACATTTAAAAATTTTTATTTTATTTAAAGTTAATGCTTAGAATTATCACTCTTCCAATAGGAGTATCTTCTCAGTTTAGTGATCTACCATTTAAGACTTTTCACATGTAAATGGTAATTGTGTTTTCCCACATATTTTAATTATTCACTTATGTTTCAGGTGGGCCAGGAGATAGAAGTCAGACCTGGTATTGTTTCCAAAGATAGTGAGGGAAAACTTATGTGTAAACCAATATTTTCCAAAATTGTGTCACTATTTGCAGAACACAATGATCTTCAGTATGCTGCTCCAGGGGGTCTCATTGGTAAGAAAGAATCTTACTTTTTGTGTGAAATTGATTATCTCAAAGTGCATGTCTCTTGATATTGGAATGTGATGGGCAAGTCTATATGGTTAAGTTGTTGGTTTTACAAAATGACTTTGTGTCTTTTTAAAAAATAGTTTTGACAGTAGTATATTTAGGTTTCATGTATAGAATTAAGTTCAACAATTATTTTGTGATTTAGCATTTAATGTATATTGCTATACTCATACTGTTTTTGGTTGCTTTTTAAAAATCAGAATTAGGGTGTTTATTTTTATTTTTTAATTAATTCATTGAGGTGACATTAGTTAATAAAATTTGGCTTCAAGTGTAAAAGTAAATTATACATTATATGTATTTTACATTGTGTTTTCACAACACAAAATCAAATCTCGCTTTGTCATCATATATTTGACTTTCGTAAACTTCAATACAGAGTAAATATCATCTATTAGTTAATGTGTGCCGAAATGTTTATTCATCATTGTGTCAACTAACAGGTTCCTGGGATCCTTGTCTTATTTTCGATCTTAAAGGGAAGGTTTTACTTTTTCTTCATTAAGTATGATGTTACTATGAGTGTTTGTCATATATAGTCTTTGTTATGTTCAGGGACATCCTTTCTATACCCACTTTACTTTATAAAGTGGAGGCTGCATCTTGTCAAATGCTTTTTCTGTATCTCGTGATCATATGATTGTTCATATTTTATTTGTGTAATGTGTCATATTAGTTGAATTGTGTTTGTGACCCTGGGATGAAGCCTACTTGATTGTGATATATAATCTTTTTAATGTGTCATTTAACTTGCTCTTTTGTTTAGAATCTTTGCATCTCTTTTCATTGGTTTATATTTTCTTTTTTTGTGTGTTAATCTTTACCAAATTTTGGTATCATGGTAATGTTGGCCTCATAAGATGAGTTAGGAAATGTTGCCTGTGCAATTTTTTTGCAAAAGTTTGAGAAGAACAGGTATTATTAAATCTTCTTTGAATGTTTGTTAGAATTCACTGGTGAAGCCATCTGGTGATGGACTACTTTTGGGGAAGTTTTTGATGATTGTTTCAATTTCCTCACTGTTGATCAGTCTATTTAGATTTTCCAGGTCTTCATGGTGTTTAGTCTACAAAGATTGTACACTTCTAAGAACTTGACTATTTCTTCTAGGTTATCGAATTTGGTGTTATATAATCTTTTGTAGTATTCTTGTATGATCCTTTGTATTTCGGTGGTATCTGTTGTAACTTGTCTTTCATTTGTAATGTTGTTTGTGTCTTTTTTTCCCTTAGTAAATATAGCTAGGGGGTTGTCAGTTTTATAAATCTTTTCAAATAACCAGCTCTCTGTTGCATTGATTTGTTCTATTGTCACTTTCATTTTTTCTCTAATTTTTTTATTACCTTCTGTTCCATGTGCATTAGAAAAGAATTTATATATTGAGATTAAAAGCCCTGCAAATATTCATTATGTTTAATTAGGCTAATATGTAATTTAAGGTTGATGTTTCCTTATTGGTTTTCTCTTTGGATAATCTATAGCTGACAGTGGTGTAATTAGGACCCTACTATAATTGTTTGTATCATTTTATTCCTTTTAGTTCTGTTCGTATTTGCTCAATATGTTTGTGTTTCCTGGTTGGGAGCGTATATATTGATAAGTGTTATGTCTTCTTGATGTATCACTGTCCTTTATCATTATAAAGTTCCTGTCATCATCTCTTGGTACCTTTCTTTTCTTAAAGTCGTCAGATATACATATGGACAATTTTCTCATATTTATGTACTTTTTTCCTTAGAGAAATTTCTCTAACATTTCCCGTAATATTTGCTTGGTGGTGATGAACTCCTTAGAGATTGGGCACTTCTTGTCAAGGCAGCGCTTTATCTTTTCTTTGATTCTAAATAATAGCTTTGTTGAGTCGGATAATCTTAATCATAGGTCTTTGCCTATTATCACTTTGGATATGTCCTGCCAATTTCTTCTGGCCTGCAAAGTTTCTGTTGAGAATCAGTTGACAGTCTTATGGTAGATCCCATGTAGGTAACTAACTTTCTCTTTCTGCTTTTAAGATTTTTTAATTGTTTTCAGCTTTTGGCATTTTAATTATGATGTGTCTTGGTGTGAGTCTCTTCAGTTCATCCTGTATGGACTGTCTGCACTTCCTGGACCTGTATGTCTATTTTCTTCTCAGGTTAAGAAAATTTTCAGTAATAATTTTTTCAAATACACTTAAAATTTTTGGCTTTCTCTCTTCTCTGGAACCCCTATGATAAGAATGTTATTATGTGTAATGTGGTTCCAGAATTTCTTTACGCTATCTTTATTAAAACAATTTTTTTTTTCCTTTGCTGTTCTGATGGTTTCCTGTTGCCTTATCTATCTTTCAATTTGTTAGCTAGATCTGATTTATCTAATATATTGTTGATTGCTTGAAATGTATTCTTCATTTTAGTTATTATTGTATTCTTCATTTCTGACTGGTCTTTATTATGGTTTCTGTGTACCTTTTTATGCTTACTATTTCTTTGTTTAAGTTTTAACTTAGTTGATCTTCTGTAAGTTCTCTGAGTCCTTAAAACCAGTGTTTTGAATGTTGTATGGCTGCCTTCATTTCATTTAGTTCTTTTTTATTTTTTTCTTTGAGTTTTGGTCTGTTCCTTCATTTGGGACATATGTCTTTACTTTCCCACATTGCCTTCCATCCTTGTTTCTTTCTGTGTGTTAGGTAGGGCTGTTCCATCTCATGGTCTGGTAGAGTGGCCTTATTTGGTAAGTGTCTTGTAGGGCTTAGTGGCACACTCTCCCTGGTCACCTGAGTGGGGTACTCCAGAGGTGTCCCTGTATAGATTGTGTGTCTCTTCTTGTGAGTCGAGCTTTAATTGCCGTTGGTGTAATAGTGGGTGAGATTGACCCTCAGCCCGACCGGCATAATCGCTGTCCACAGCAACAGTGTGGGCTGACCCTGTAAGGCTGGATTCGCCTCAGTGGAATTTGTTGCTTGCCAAAACAATCTTCGTGTATACTGTTTATGGAGCTAATTGGGGGTTTTCGTTGTGGTCCGAAGCCCATCACCAGGTTTGTTGGTTCTTGGTTTGGACTCCAATGCAGTCCAACGTGAAGAATCTCTTCTGGGCACTGGAACCCTGGGATGGGGAACCTAATGGGGAACTGGGACCCCTTTTGAGAAACCCTTGCAGCCAAGATATCCCTCCAGATTCTTAACTACCACATATGGGTGTGAGATCAGCCCATCTTGCATCTCTACTCTCCTGCCAGTCTCACTGTGGCTTCTGTGTATCCTTGGTTATAGGACTTATGCTTAGCTAGACTTTAGCTGGTTCTCAGTAATGGTTGTCCTATAATTTAATTACAATTTTGATGTCATGGGAGAAGGTGATCACACAGCTTACCTACTCCTCCAGAGGCCAACCAGTTTTTTGTTTGTTTGTTTATTTTGTTAATGTGCTCCACAGATTGCCGCAAACCTTTGGGTAAATTTCAGAGGTTTGAAAGTTTTTCTGAAATTTTTTTGTGTCCTTTTTTTTTTTTATGGAGAACAGTTTTGGGAAGCTTTTACTCCACAATTTCAATGACATCTTTTTGCTATGTGTTTATTTTCTCTATTCCGTCTTCATCATTAAAGTTATCTGTGTATGATTGTGGATATTTTTGTTTTAATGAACAGCTAAATTCAGGGAATATTTTCATGTAACTATTGGACTAGTGCACAGATGTGTAGGTAGAACAGTGTAATGGCAACCATGTATTCCTGCCATGAGCTTTAACAATTGCCAGTTTTATTTCTGTAAATTAATTATTATGAACTTTGTGACTTTCTATCTTTATTAAAATGGAGTATCATATGAAATTCATTTTGAGTAGGGTAGATATTTTATTTGCTTTTATATTCTATTCAAGAAGATCTTAATTTTAAAATTTAAGAGCAGGATTTTGTTTGTATGAGTAACATGCGATTTTGATTATGTAGCTGTTAATAAGGTATAATCATAATATAACTGGATTAAAATCTATAGCTACATGTTGTATTGGTTTGACTGACTTTATTTTTGCAAACATTTCAGTAAGTAATTAGAATACATGTTTTATTTTATATCAGGAGTTGGAACAAAAATTGACCCCACTTTGTGCCGGGCTGACAGAATGGTGGGGCAGGTGCTTGGTGCCGTTGGAGCTTTACCTGAGATCTTCACAGAATTGGAAATCTCCTATTTCCTTCTGAGACGTCTTCTTGGTGTACGCACAGAAGGAGACAAAAAAGCAGCAAAGGTAAATGCTTTTTATAATTAGAAAACACAGATAAAAGTTTGATGTTTTAAACAGTTTCATTCTTTTAAAAATTAAAAAGGAATTGCAAAATATTAATAATTTGAAGTTTTCTATATGGCAACTGGTCATAAATAGAGAATTTTTAAAATTAAATTTATTGGTATAACTTTGGGTAATAACATTACATAAATTTCAGGTGTACAGTATACCTTTATTATACAACATCTGTATTGTGTGTGCACAGTCCAAAGCCTAATCTCCTTCCATCACCATTTATCTGATCACCTTTGCCTGCTTTGTCATCCCTCATACCACATTTGCCTGCTGATAACCACTATTTTGTTGTTTGTGTCTATGAGTTTTTCTTTGTTCATTTGTTGCACTTTGTTTAATATCCTACATATAACTTATTTTACTTAGCATAAAACTCTCAAGATCCATTTACATTTTCACAAATATCAATATTCTATCTTTCCTTAAGCTTTAGTACTATTCAGATATCTTCTTTATCTAATCATCTGTCTATGGGAAGGGCACTTGGGATGTTTCTATATCTAGGCCACCATGAATAATACTGCTGTGAACATCAGGCTACATACATATATCTTTGTGATTAAATATTTTCAAGTTTTTGGAGTAAGTACCCAAAAGAGGGATTGCTAAGTCCTAGGGTAATGCTATTCTTAATATTTTGAGAAACCTCCATGTTGTTTTCCACAGTGTTTGTATCCACTTACATTCTCATCAGCAATTTATGAGGGTTCTTTTTTCCTCACTTTTTATTGCTTGTCTGGTTGATGACAGATATTCTAAAAGATGTGAGATGATATCTCATTTTGGTTTTGATTTGCATTTCCCTAATAGCTTCGTGAAGGAGAGTATCTTTTTATATGTGCATTGGCCATTGTTATGTGTTCTTGGGAAAGGTGTCTGTTCTGGTCCTCTGCCCATTCTTTTTTGTTGGATTGTTTGTTTTTTGTTGTTGGGTCGTATGATTTCTTTGTATATTTTGGTTATTAGCTCCTAATCAGAGGCATTATTTGCAAATATCTTTCATTCAGTTGGTTGCTGCTTTATTTTGTTTATGGTTTCTTTTGCTATGCAGAAGCTTTTTACTTTGAGTTAGATCTGTTTAATTTTTGCTTTTACTTCCATTGCCTTTGAGGTAAAATTCATAAAATCCTCTCTAAAAACAAGGTCTTTGAGTTGAGTACCTTGAGTTATTTCTGTGCAATTTAGTGTTTCAGGTCTTATCCATTTTGAGTTAATTTGGTGTATGGTGATAGATAGCAGTCTAGTTTCATTCTTTTGTATGTGGCTTCCCAAATTTCTTTGCACCATTTATTAAAGAGGTACTCTTTTTCCATTGTATATTTTTGGCTCTTTTTTTACTGTATGTTTATTTGCCTGTATATATGGGGCTTTATTTCTGTGCTCTCAGTTTTGTTCCACTGGCCTATGTGTCTGTTTTTCTGCCAATACCATGCTGTTCGGGTTAATGTTGCTTTGTACTACAATTTGAACTTAGGCAGTTGATATCTGCGGCTTTATTCTGTTTTCTTAGGGTTGCTTTGGCTATTTGGGGTCTTTTGTGGTTCTATACAATTTGAGGTTTTTCTATTTATGTGAAAAAATTTTCAAAAAGTTTGTCATATGTTATACAGACTTACTATTCCTAGTAGACAAGAAACTTTAAAAGGAGACTAAAGGATTTGATTGACAAAGATTCAGGGAACAGCACTCATAAGTTTGAGAAAGTATAAATTTACATTTTTATATATTAGTTTGGTGTTAACCAAAATTTCAAATTGTAAACTCTGGCCCAGCATTTCATTTTAATAGCTATTTAAAAAATGCCATTTAAAAAAGAATGAAATACAGAATACATTTTTTGAATTAAAAGATCCGAAGATATAGATAGGTTGGGGAGAGAAATAAGTGGCAAAAAGCATTGTAGAATCCTATATTAACTTTTTGACACTGGGCCTTTTATAGTAACAAAAAATCTCATTACCTTTTACCACCATGAAATTCTGTTCTCCAGTTTTTATTTAGGTTTTACTAATAATTAAAGTGCCAAATTTACTTTTGTGTATTCAACCTTAGATTGACTATACTCCCTATTATAATATCCAAATTTTATAAGTACAAGGTTACAAAGCCCTTTTTTTATTATGAAAAAAATTATAGTTATGATAAAGCAATAGAAATTGTTTTGAATATGAGGTATGTGCTTATTAACATGTTCATTATTTGGGGGGGGTGGGAATTCCTTGAAGAAAGATTTATATTTTTTTATTCTGACTTTTAGTGAAACATAAAAGCCCTTAAAAATATAGATTTGAATTTAAGTGTTAGGCTATTAATGTAAACAACAGCAATAAGCAGTTTACCATTTAATAATTAGTTTGTAGAAGGTATTACCCAGTTTTACAGAGACCAGAGAGTTTTATTTAGTTTCTATTACATGAATAGAATTAGACCTCCAGAATCCACTTAACTATTGTATTTTTTCATGTCTGGCTGTATTTATTCAAGAAATTTTGTAAATTTTTTCTAGCATAAGCCTCTTCAGAATTGTAAGTTTGATTGATTTATGCTGTATTTAATTTAAAGCGCAACCATATTGTATGCTAAATAAACCATATTGTATGCTAAATATATATATGTAGTTCAAATCCCATTATAACATAGTTTGTGCAGAATTTATTTTGTCTCTCATAGTGTCCTTATTTCTGGCAATATTTGTTAAATTCTCATTTTATGTTTCATTTTATTTTGGAAAGCATGTTGTCAGTTTGGGGGTTTGTTTTTTCTTAATTTATTTTCCTAGGTGCAAAAGCTATCTAAGAATGAAGTGCTTATGGTGAACATAGGATCCCTGTCGACAGGCGGTAGAGTTAGTGCAGTCAAGGCCGATTTGGGCAAAATAGTTCTCACTAATCCTGTGTGCACGGAAATAGGAGAAAAAATTGCCCTTAGCCGAAGAGTTGAGAAACATTGGCGGTAAGTTTGTCAGCTTTGTTACTATCTAATGAAGAAAAACAGGGTATATTCTAATAACGTATAAATTCTTGATGGTGTATATGTATGTACATGGACAAATACACAAATACAATTTTTTTTCTCAAATTTCTTGATTTTTATGGCTGTAACTTTCAGTTGTATATGTGGACAACTGAAATCTGTATTTTAAATTTGATTAAGCTATAGTTCACTTTTTTATTCCAGGTACTGAAGCTGGCTTTTCTTTAATCTCCAGTATAGTCTATAAAAATACTAACCCATAGTAAATCTGAATTTTAGTCATCTTTGATAGGAAACCACTTTTCTCTTTTACACGTGATCATTTTTGAGTTGATTTTGATTTTAGGGATAGCAAATATTATTTCTTCTTTCTAACTCTGCTTCTTCTCTGCACTTACCATTTTGTTTTCCCTCTTTCCTGTTTCTCTCTTATATGTGTCCAGTTGTGATATTCATACATATGCACATTTGTAAACATAATTAAATGGTTTTCCAAACCACTGAGTAGGTTGCATAAATTGGATCTCTATAAATATTTCAGTGTTTATTTCCTAAGAATAAGGATATTCTCTGGCACAGCTAGTTTGGGAATTTTAACATTAACAAGATAATAAAACTAGCACTCTATTCCAGTTATGTTGCTTAATCTCCAGATTGTTCTTTATTATGTTTTCCTTACTCTAACCTGGATCACACATTTTATTTCCTTTTTATATTTTTGTGGTCTCTTCTAATATGGAACTTCTTTATTCTTTTTTTGGTCTTAATCTGAATTGATATTTAACCATACAAGCCAATTTGTTTGTGGAATCTTACTGAAATTGAATTTGTGTGGTATTTTCTCTAATTAAATTGAAGTTATGTATTCTTGTCCAGAATGCTGTATAGGTAGATGGTGGTGCGTTCTTATCAGAGATCACATTCACTGGCATATAATACTTGGCTGCATCTAACTGGTGAGGTTAATTTTGTTCACTCAGTCAAGCTGTCTAATGACTTTGTTCTAAAGTTGCTTTTAACACTTGCAGCAAATAAGCATTTTATGCAGAGAATTTTTGAGACTCTGCAAGTAACATGTTCCTCATCAAATTGCCCTTCTCTTTTACATTTGATTATTCTTGACTAGGAATAGCAAAATAGTATTTCTTACATTTGCAATTTGACTTTCTCTCTTTCTTAATTTATATACTTATTGAGAGACCAGAAGTACATATATTCAAAGGTGTTTACTCAGTGGGTTATGATCCCTTCCTGTTTGTTTTCATTTTGATGCTTATAACCCATATTGGCCAATACAATTATCTTCCAGCTTATTTCTGTATTCTTTTAAAATAATTCCTTCTGTTTTTGAGCATTATGTACTTTCTGGTACATAGTGTCAGGGCTTATCTTGTACTGGACCTGCCTTAAGCCGTTTTTTATTCCATGTTTATAAACCAAGATCTTGATGAACATACTCTCTGGTTCTGTGCCTCTGAGCTTTTTCAGTTGTTGGAACTAGGAATCATGTACTCTTATAAATCCTTGACTCCTGGTTGTCTTTTTGATTCTTCTCAGATTAGTTACTGAAAAATTTTTTCCATTCTGAATGACATCATTATAACCCAACATTTCATTATTTTTATACTTAACTAAGTTACTGAAAGACTCATGCTTCAGTTTTCCTTTATCAGTGACATTATTTCAGTCACCCTTGGCTCTGTGTAGCAACCTTCATTCATTCATTCTTACCTGAATACCAGGCCCCATGACTATCTCTCATCATTTATCATCTATAAAATTTATTAACTTATTACTAATATCTTAAAAGTGAAGTTTTGTTACCTTTTAAATTCTGCTTTCTGCGGATTTGTACTCATTTAAATTCACTATTTCCCCAACATGATTTTTGTAGTATTTAAGTACAAATAACATACAACTTCCAAAGTCCTTTACTAGGGTACATTAGTTAGTGAAAATGGCATTGCCAAAATTAAAATAGGTTTAAAAAACAAAGGATCTGGCCATTATAAGAGAATTATGTTAGACTTTATGTGAAAATTTTAAAATGCATTGGTTAGAGGAAATAATACAACATCTGAAATATCTATCTCATATTCCTTTTAATTGTGCTAAAATATACCTACAAAATTAACCATCTTAACCATTTTTAAGTGTACCATTTATTGATACTTAGAATAGTCACATTGTTTTGTAACCTTCACTAGAATACAACCTCAGAACTCTTTGTCTTGCAAAATTGAATCCCTGTACTCATTAAACAATTACTCTGATTTTTTCATATCCCAATCTTGGCACCTTGCATTTTACTTTCTGTTTCTTTGAGTTTGATTGTGTACTTCATGAAAGTAGCATCATACAGTGTTTATCCATTTTTTTTTTCTGGTTTATTTCAATTAACATAATTTCTGCAAGTTTCATTATGTTGTAGCATGCGTCAGAATTCTTTTTAAGGCCGAATAATATTCCATCAAATGTCTATAAAACATTATGTTTATTCTTTTTTTTTTTTTTTTTTTTTTTTTTGCATGAACACTTAACTGTTTTCACTTTTCGGCCATTGTGCTTGATGCTAAGAACACATTTATGCAAATAGCTATATTAGTCATGTGCTTTCTCAATTCTTTTAAGATATGTACCCAGAATAGATATTGCTGGACTGTAATGTAATTCTGTTTATAATTTATTATAATCTATTAGGAATTTCACACATTCTGTTTACATAGCTACTGCCTATAAATTTTGGTATGTTGTGTTTCTATTTTCATTTCTCAAGATATTTTCTCATTTCTCTTGTGCTGTATTGTGGAACTTCAAGGGTTTGCCACTTGGTGTGCTCTCTTTAAGAGGAAGGCCTGGTTATCATTAGGTGGTTTTATTTATTTTCAGCAAGTGGAGGAGACAGGGATTCACATCAAGGAAATGCTTTATATGCACTATGTGGTTAATTACTTGTTGAATTCTTATTTGCAGTGGCCTCAGTTTACTCCATTGGGTCAGGCTCATCCTAAACTCATCTGGTTATAGCTGTGTCTGCAAAATAATGTGATACACTTTAACATTTGGTAAGAATAGCGTTTAGTAAGAACTGTCCAGATCTTGAGACCCATAACATCTCTAACTCTTTCTTCGATGGCGCATTAACTGTTAAAGGGTAGATTGTATAATTTTTGCATACAGGTATACTGTAGACATACTGCTTGTAGGTTCAGTTCCAGACCACTGCAATAAAGGAAATATCAAAATAAAGCAAGTGATATGAATTTTTTGATTTCTCAGTGCATATGAAATTATATTTAGACTGCATTGGAGCTGTTAAATATACAACAGAATTATGTTTTAAAATATGTACACATCCTAATTTAAAAATGCTTTGCTGCTAAAAAGTGCTGACTATCATCTGAGCTTTAAGTGAGTTATGTTATCTGGTGGTAAAGAATCTTGCCTCGATGTTAATGACTGCTGAGTACTTAAGGTTGAGGTGGCATTGTTGTGTTATTTCTTAAAATAACACAACAATGACATTTGCTACATCAATTGACACTTCTTTTAATTTAAACACTTAGAGGCCTGAGTAGGGATATTAACTGAATCAGTATTGTTGATTCTCAGGGAATATAGGGAGGCCTGAGGAGAGGGGGAAAGACTGGGGAACATGGATTGGTAGAGCACAGACATTTATTTATTAAGTTTACCATGTGGGTGCTGCAGTGTGTGATGCCTCAAAACAATTAAAATAGTAACAATAGCTATCACAGATCACCATAAAAATAATAATGAAAAGTTTGAAATATTGGGAGAATTTCCAGAAGCTGACACAGAAACATGAAGTGAGTAAATAATTTTGGAAAATGTCATTGATAGACTTGCTTGATGTTTTTTTGTGTCCTTTCTCATTTTCTTTAGTGAGGCTAGCCAGGGGTTTGTCAATTTTGTTAACCTCAAAGAATCAGCTTGTTGTTGCATTTATTGATCCTTTTTTTGTTGTTATCAATTTTATTTATTTCTGCTTTACATTTGATTTTTTTTTCCTTCTGCCAACTTTAGACTTCATTTGTTCTTCATCTTCCAGTTTTTTACGATGAAGCACTAGGTTTTTTATTTTGCCTCATACTTGTTTTTGGAGGTAGGCCTGTAATGATACGAACTTTCCTCTTATTACTGCTTTTGCTGTGTCTCAAAAGTTTCAATATATTGTACTATTGTTATCATTTGTTTCTCTATATCCCATGATCTCTCTTTTTATTTCTTTTCTGGCCCAGTTATTCTTCAGTAGCATGTTGTTAAATCTCTATGTGTTTGTGGTTCTTACTGCTTTCTTTTTACAGCTAATATCTAGCTTCAAACCATTATAATCAGAGAACATGGTTGTATGATTTCAACCCTCTTATATTTGTTGAGGCTGTATCTGTGTCCCAGTATGTGGTCAATTCTGGAGAATGTTCTATGTGTACTAGAGAAGGATGTATAAACAACTGTTTTGGGATGGAAGGCTCTATAAATGTCAATTATGTCCAATAAGTCTAATGTGTCATTTAAGGATGTTATTTTTTTTATTGCTTTTCTATTTGGATGACCTGTCCATTTCCGACAGTGGGGTATTTAGGGCCCCTACTACGATAGTGTTTTGGTCTGTTTTTCCCTTTAGTTCTGTTATCAATTGCTTTACATATTTTGGGGCTCCTTATTGGGAGCATACATAATAATAAGTGTTATGATTTAATGTACTTCATTGTCTCACATTTTCCCAGAAAAGTTTATTTTGTCTGATAGTAGCATAATCACCCCTGCTTTCTTTTGGTTACTCTTTTTATGAAATACCTTTTTCCATTTCTTTCCTTTTAATATGTGCATGTTCTTAGATTTAAAGTGTTTCTTGTCTAGTCAGCCAATCTGTGTCCTTTTATCTGTATGCATTTGGAGTAGTAATGTGTAAGGGAAAACTTACTCTTTGCATTTTATTACCTCTTCTGTGTACAGCTTTTTTTATCCCTCATTTTCTTGCTTATTTTTCTGTGTTTAGTTCATTTCCTGAATGGCAAATTTTGATTGCCTTCTTATTTTAAGATCTGTCCGTGCACTTACTGTTGTTGATATCACAAATAAAATACATCATATACCTATTTACATGGATTTATCATTACTTTTTGTGTTTTTATTTCAATTCTGTGCACTAAATTAAATAATACAGGCTATAATAATGGACCATGTATTTCACTTTAGCAAGTGAGCATTATATTTTATAGGGTTTCATGACAGACAGGGTGTTTGTCATTTCATTTCATCTTGAAAATTTCCTTTAGCTTTTCTCATGATAATGAATTTTCTCAGCTTTTATCTGTGAAATTTATAATTTCTCCTTCACTTTTGAAAATAGTTTTTCAGTTTTGCCTGATTTTTTAAATTCTTTTATCACTTAGGATATATTATCCCACTGTTTTTTGGCCTGCAAGATATCTACTGAGAAATCCACTGAAAATCTTGTGGAAGCTTCCGTATATGTACTGATTTTCTCTCTGGCTGTTTTCACAGTCTTTGTCTTTGACTTTAGACAGTTAGCTATGTCTTGATATAGTTTCTTTTGGGTTCATCCTAGGTAGAATTTTTTGAGCTTCTTGAAATCATCCATCCATTACTTTTCTAAATTTTTGGAAAGTTTCAGTCATTTCTTCAGATAAGCTCTGTACCATTTTTTGATGGTGTCTATAATCCTCAGTTGGTGTACCTTTTTCTTCATTCTCTTTTCTTTTGCTTCTCAGACTCTTATCTGTTTGCCGATTCTGTGTCAGACCACTCTTATCCGCCTAGTAAGTTTTTCTATTGTCTATGTATTTTTCGGCTCCAGAATTTTATTAGTAGTTTTTCTTTTTAAATAAAATCTATGTTTAATTCTCATGTTTTTCATATATTATTTTTATTATTTTGTTCAGATGTCTATTTGTGTTCTCATTTACCTCTTTGACCATATTTAAGACAGTTGTTGCAGACTCTTTCTCAAGGGAGTCCAAGGCTTGTGCTTCTTTAACATTGGTTCCTATTTATTTAGTTATTTTGAGTGGGTCGTGTTTCATGTCCCCCCATGTCTTTGTGGGGCTTAGGGTATTTTATTTTAAATTAGCATTTAAAAAAATAGCCACCTCTTCCAGTCTTTGTAGACTGACTGGATAGGAAAAGACCTCCACTGGTTAATCCAGCATAAAGGCTTATGATCTTCTGTGGCCTTTCCTGCACTTATATCTTCATTGGAGCTGTGTGTTTTTTTTTTCCAGCCATGTAGTATGCTCAGATTAAGTCTTAATTTTCCCAGGTTTCACCATTGCTTTTTATTCAAGCTTCTTTTACTGTACTCTGCTCAGAGTGTCTTGCCCGATGCACTACTGATTTCAGAGGTCTGCAACTTGATATGCAAATCTGCTACACATCTCTCAGCACTTTGAGTCAGGCAACAGAGAAGCTAGTCCTTTGAGTAGACCCCGAGACAAGGCAGAACTTTGAAAATCAGTTTTACTTTTTGTCCCACAGGAGGAATCAAGAATTGGTTGGCTTCTTCTCAGATATGCCACCATTGGGTAAACAAAATACTACAAATTTTCTTCCATTTTGAGTGCGGCTTTTTCTTGGTTGGGTATTTTCTTAGTTGCTGCAGATCAACAGAATGACTTTTGTCAGTGTGTTATTTACTTGGAAAAGAATGGCCTGAAACTTTCAAATCCACTATTTTTGCTAATTTTCGTGCCTCCTTTATTTTCTTTAGAATTATAGTTTATACCCCTATTTAAGTGGGGTTTGTAGTAGAAGCTAAATTTGGGGTGAGGTAGCAATATTGTCTGGTCATTGACTAGAGCAAATGTTTTACTTCTCTTATTGAGAGTAATATGTTTTTCAGTTCTCTTCACTTTTTTCTCTTTAAAGCTTTTATAATCTGTTGAAGTGCTGTATTTATCAAAAGAAATAGTATTGATGAGATTTCTTTTTTTTTTTTTTTTTTTAATTAGGTTGATGTGTTTTGTCTTTTGGCATGGTTCTTCAGGAGGACCTAGAGTGCTCTTATGTGTTGATTCTGAATGGGTATGAGGTTTTTTAAATTGAAAGATGAGCATATTTATAGCAGCAACTTTTTGTTAGCTTTTCTTGTCATTTATGCTGTAGAAATAAAAAGATAAGGCTTCAGGAATATGAGGACATAATATGGACTTTTCTTTATAGAGGACCTTGTTATGGGAACAAGTTTGAATTTAGAAGATAGTGAAGTAAAATCAGTTATGTCAAAATTTTGTGATAATGCTAAGTAGACGAATTTAAAATTCATGATTTTAAAATTTTCATTTTGCAGTTTAATTGGTTGGGGTCAGATAAGAAGAGGAGTTACCATCAAGCCAACAGTAGATGATGACTGAAGAATATCAGTTAAAAAATACATTTGGATGAAGTCACATTTCTTTTAACATAGGGACTATATTTCAAAGAAACACTGGGAAATACATTTCACAGCTCGTTAGTTGTAAGGTTATTCTATTGTAAGGTTACTATTTTTTGTGAAGAAAATTTAATCTCTGCTACTGTAATAAATATTAGGATCTACAGCAAATGTCAAAATTGGCCAATTGATGGATTTAATCCACATTTTTGCAGAAATTGATCTTTGCTAAATGTTACATTTGTACATCAATTCAAGTTTGAAATGAAACTGCTGTTAGAACCAGCACTTGCTGTAGTGCATATACCACTGAACCTGTTTGAAATAAAAGTTTTTCTTCTTATTTTTTCATGATGTCTTTTGAGTATTTTTAGGCTTGAAGGGCTGTTGAACTAATGAAATCATTAATGACACAAAGTCTCTTTCTAAATCTCTATATATTATTATATATATTATTTTGCCTTCTGTTTAAAATCTAGGGAAAAAAATCAGCAGGTTCAAATTAAATTAACCTTTAGAACATGAGAATTCGTTCACATGGAAAAAACTGTCCCTCCTCTTTGTTCATAGATTGGAACACAGGAGTCTCAGTGGTTTTACTTATCTCTCACTGTGATTCTATGCATTTTTCATTGTTTATTCCTGAAACCCAACAGTTTCCTTATTGGAAAATGTGATTTTACCGTATAATTCTAGATAAATAAGAAGAATCCTTTTGGGCCTTATTTTATGTTTTATCTTAGTCATCTAATTGATATGAATTTAACAGATTTTATTCTGGTAAATTTTTGCTGTTATCAGGTAGAAAGTATTCTTGTTTTTGTTCTTAAATACAACTTATTAATAGTTGTCAGTAGTGGCATATTGATTTTAATCTATAGTTTGAAAAAAATAAGCACTTATAGAAGACATAATGCCGATATCAGCATTTGCTGAGTGAAGTTACTTGTAATTTTGTTTAATGACCTTTTTTCTTAGTCCTTATATATTGAGTGAGTGAGTGTGAATCCACTCACAACTGACCCTATTAGCTAGCCAGTCTGTAAGAAAATATTTTAAAACTGATATTTTGTGAGATTATAGACAGAGACTCAAACTTTTTGCAGTATGATTTTATTTTTAAAAAAGCATAAAGACAGTATTAACATTTAGGCTGTTGGGGGCATACGGGTCATAAATTTATTTAAGAATAAAGTGATGGTTTTATCTGCCCAGAAGAAATGTATTTAGTAAGTTTTGCATACGAGTTGAGTAGCTTTACAGAGACACTGAAGACCTTCCATAAATTTCATATTAAAGATCCCTATTATCTAACTTTGCCTGAAGAAACTGGTACTATTATACTGTTATTGAGACCTTTTTCTTCATACTGTTACACCCATTTTACCCTTGAAGAAATTAAGGCATAAAGAAGTTAAGTGCCCAAGTCTCATATAGCTCATAAGTAGCAACTAGGAAATCTGTCCCAGAGTTTATACCCATAATCGTGAAGTTACAGTGCCTTTCTTGGACAGTGTATTTTCCAGTTGTTGGGTGCAGTGGTTTATATTTGCAAAATAGATAAAGCCTCATAAATGTGTCATTCAAAAGCTTTTCAGGCTTCCAACCTTTTTTTTTGCCCTGCTTTTATTTATTGTTTCCTTATTTTTCTTTCTTGTTATGTTACTGTTGAGATCTTCCTCCATGATGGAGGACATATTGGTTTCCCTTTTTGTGTTACCAGATTTTGCTGTACATATGTTGAGAGTACTGGTAATTTGGACAAGCTGTCTTTTATATTCATGAATAAATGTCTTAATACTGTTCTTGGCTAGTGAAATTTATTACTATAGCTATAGCAGCATAATTTAGGGTAGTATCTACCTAGCATATCTTTAATCTTTGAGCTTTTTAAATTTTTTTGTTGCCAAAACCCTAGGTCCTTGAAATCACCTAGCATGGAAATCAAGGGAGAGCACCAGACAAGTGCAAACAAAGTTTTGTTGAGTTTGTGTACAAGGAAACCAATACTGAAAAAGAAGAAACAGGTGGTTTGCCTAGGGAGACTGGCAGGATTTTAAAGAGATGTTGGCTGGAATAGAAATATGTCTAGGCATGTAGGGAGAGAGGTTTCATGGTGCCTGTGCAATGTGGTTACTGGCTCTAAGCATTGCATGTCTCAGCATGTTATATCTCCATGCAAGAAGACTAAAATCAGATGCTGTGGGAGAGCTCCACAGGATAAAAGTTCTAAGAAGGGCTGGACTCAGAGCTTCATTAATGGGTTTTTTTGTCTTATTTACTCGTCTGTCTTTCTTCTTGCTGCAAGAAGTAATTCAGGGGCACAAACAGCAAGGAAGAGAATGCAGTTTAACTGAAGTGAAATAACATACTTGATGCAGCCAAAATGCTTCTACCTTTTTTCTCAGTTTTGGCTTGTCATGCCTTGGAAAGAAAGAAGCAACCCAAGTTCAACTGTCTTATCTTCTGTTCTTGTCACTCAAGACACCATGATTGGAGGGGCATCTATCCTGACTGTTGGCCTTAACTCTGAGTCTTGACTTTTCTTGGCTTTTCTTTTCTGCCACCTTCAGAGGGGACAGCACAAGTCCATTTATCATATCTTCTGATCTTGGTTTATCTCTCTCTCACCTAGAGGGAAGAGCAGGTAAGACCATCTATCTTTTCTCCTGGCTCTGGTTTGTTTCTCATGTCCCCTGGAATTAGAAGGGCTGCCCAAGTCCCATCTATTTTTCTCCCCTGGGATGGGCTTGTCTCTCATGCCACCTGAACTGGGGCAGCCAAGATCATCTGTTTTGTCTCATGGACTTGGCTTGTTTTTAATGAAACCCAAAGTGGGGGCAGCTTAAATCTATCTTCTTGTCTCTCGGCTTTGCTTGTTTCCAGTGCCACCTGAGTGGGAGCAATAGCACAATTCCTTGTATTTTATCTCCTGGACTTAGTTTGTCTGTATCTCATGCCACCCGAAGGAAATGAACCAGTCCAAGTCTGACCACCTTGTCTCTCAATCTTGGCTTTCCTCTCATTCCACTTGGAAGAAAGGAAGCCCAAGTTTATCTATTTTTCTTCCTTATTTTGGTTTGTCTCTCATGCCACATAAAGTGAGGATCAGCCCACCTCTGCGTTTTTAACTCTGAGTCTTGGCTTGCCTCTCTCGTCACCTGGAAAAAAAAAAAGGCTGCCCAAAGACCATTTATATTGTCTCCTGGGATTGGCTTGACTCTCATGCAACCTAAAGGAGGACAAACAAAAAACATCTAACTTGTTTTTTTGCCTTTAAATTCACTCTCATGCTACATTGAAACAAGGCAGCTGAAGTCTGTCTTGGTCTTGGATTTGGCTCATCTCTTCTCATTCTATCAGGAGGAAAAGCAGCCCAAGTTCATCTGTCTTACTTTCATGATATTTCTTGTCTCTTGTGCCACCTGGTGGTGGGACAGCTCAAGTCCTTCTATTTTGTCTCCTGGCCTTGGGCTTTTTCTCATGCCACCTAGAGTAGATGGAGAACCCTCTTTCCACTATCCTGTCTTCAGGACTAAGCTTTTTATCTCATGTCACCTCTATGTAGAGAGTATAGCCAAAGTCCCTCTATCTTGTCTCCTGGCCTTTGTCAGAAAACCTGAAGGACAGGCAGCCCAACTCCATCTTTCTGGTATTCTGACCTTGTCTTGTCTGTCATGCCACTTGAGTGGGACGGCAATAAAAGTTCATCTGTCTTATTTTCTGGCCTTAGCTTGTCACTTAATGGAAAGAGGCAGCCCAAAGCCCCTCTGTCTTATATCCAGAGCTTGGTGTATCTCAAGCCACCTGGAAGAGGAGGGCTAACCCAAGTGCATCTATCTTGTCTCCTGGCCTTGTCTCTCATGCCACCTAAAGTGGGACGAGTAGCCATAGTCCACCTGACTTGTCTCCTGTTCTTAGCTTGTCTCTCATGCCACATGAAAAAATGGGGCAGCCCAGTTACATCTTTCTTGTCTTCATGCCATGGTTTTTTCTTTTGCCACCTTGAAAGGGGGCTGCCGAAGTGCCTCTTTCTTGTATCCTGGTCTTTCCTTATCATTCATACCACCTGGAGGTGGGGCAGTCTGTCTTGTCTCTTAGTCTGGCTTGTATCTCATGTCACCTTGAACAAGGCAGCCGAAGTTCATTCGTCTTATTACCCGCTCACGTTTTTGTCATGCCACCTAGAGAGGGAGAAGCAAACCAAGTCCATTGATCTTGCTCTCAGTCTTAAATTGTCTCTCTGCTATGGGAAGTAGCCCAATTATATCCATCTAGTCTCCTGGCTTGGCTTGTCTCTCATGATTCCTGGAGGGTAAGAGAGAGACCACGTCTATCTATATCTTCTGGACATTGCTTATTTCTCTTACCATCTAGAGGGCATTGGGAAGCCCAAGTATATCTATCTTGTCTCCTGCCCTGGCCTTATCTCTTATGCCACCTGTATGTCAATATATATTTTGATATATATTTTGTCTATTAGGCTTGTCTTGTCTCTGATGCCACCAGGATGGGAAGGGCAAGCCAACTATATCTATCTTGTCTCTTGCCTTGGTTTTTCTTTCATTCCACCTGGAGAAAAGGCAGCTCAAGTCCATCTATCTTGCTTCCTAGTGTTGGATTTTCTCTCATGCCACCTGGATGGTAGATTAGCCCAAGTCTATCTCTCTTTTCTCCTGGCCTTGGCTCACTCTCATGCTACCTGCAAGAACAGGAGAACCCCAAGTCTATCTCGTCTCTCCTTAGATTGACTCATCTCTTTCATGCCAGCTGGAGAGGGCACAGTCTAAGTTCATTTATCTTGTCTCCAGGTATTGGCTTATCTGTCATGCCACCTGGAGAGGGAGGGGCAGCCCAAGTTTATCTTTCTTGTCTCCTAGCCTTGTCTTGTACTCATGCCACTTAAAGGAAAAAAAAATCTCAAATCTTTCTATCTTGTCACCTGGGTTTATTGTGTGTCTCATACCTTCTGTAGAAGAAGAGCTGCCCAAGTCCATCATTCTTGTCCTTTGACTTTGGTTGTATATCTTGCCACATGAAGGGGATGGAGCCCAAATCATTCTGTTTTATCTGTTTTATCTTCTGGCTTGGCCCTTTTGCCACCTGGAGGAATAGTTGCCCAAGTTCTTTATCTTGTCTACCAGGCTCAGCTTGTATCTTATGCAACTTATAGTGAAAATAGCACCCCAGGATTGCTTTTTGGGTCTGGCTTGGTTTGTCTCTCACTCCACATGGAAGCAGTGAAGCAAGCATCCCATGTTTCTCTATTTTTTAACCTGGGCTTGGATTGTCTCTCATACCACCAGGAGAGGGAGCAGCCTAAATCCCTCTATACTGTCTTTGGGGCTTAACTTGTCTCTTATGCTACTTGGAAGAGAAGAGGCAGCCCAAGTCTCTGTATCTTGTATACTGGGCTTGGATTGTCTCTTATGCCTCCTAAAGAAGGTAGCACAGCCTAAGTGCATATATCTTGTCTTCTGTCTTTGGTTTGTCTATTATGTCAACTGGAGTGGTAGGGGCATCCAAATGTATCCACCTTGTTTCCTAGTCTTGCCTTGGTTCTCATGCCACCTGGAGCGGGAGTAGTCCAAATCCATCCATACTGTCTTGTATCTTGGCTTGTTTCTCATGTTATCTGAAGGCAAGAACAGCCCAGATTTCACTGTCTTGCCTTCTGGTTTTGTTGTATCTGTCATGCCACCTAGAAGATTAGGGGAAGCATGAGTCTACCTATCTTATCTCCTGGCCTTGGTTTTTCTCTCATGCCACCTAGAAGTGAGGCTGCCAAAGTCCATCTGTGTTGTCCACTGGCCTGGCTTATTTCTCATGCCACGTAGAGGGGGCCAGCAGAAGTCCATCATTATTCTTTCCTGGGTGTGGCTTATCTCATGACACCTATAGGTGGAAGTGCAGGTCAAGTTAATCCATTCGTATCCTGTTCTTGGCTTGCCACTCATGTACCCTGGAGGAAAGTCAGCACAAGTTCTCTTATCTCCTGAACTAGGCATATATTGCAGGCTACCTGGAAGGGGTTACAGCCTCAGTTCATCTCATTTGTCTTCTAAACTTGGAATGTCTCGCATGCCACCTAGAGAAGGGACTCCACATTTATCTGTGTTGTCTCCTGGGCATGCCTTGTCTCTTAGGCCACCTGATGGGGCAATCCAAGTTCATCCTTCTTGTCTCTTGGCCTTAGCTTGTTTTTCATGCCTCCCGGACTGGGTGGCAACAGAAACCCATCTGTCTTGTTAACCAACCTTGGCTTGACCTCATACCACCTGTGCAGCCGAAGTCCATATATCTTTTTTCCAAGTTTAAGGGTGTCTGTCATGACCCCTGGAGGGGCGCAGCCCAAGTTGGTCTATCTTGACCATGGGCTTGCCTTGTCATTGATCCCACGGATAATGGAGAGGGCAACCTATGTCCATCTTTCTTGTTCCTGGAATTGGCTTGTCTCTCATGCCATTTGGAAGATGAAGGGCTGCCCAAATCTACCTATCTTGTTTCCTAGTTAAAGATTGTCTCTTATGACATTTGCAGGGGGTGCAGTCTAGGTTAATCTATCTGGTCTCCAGGGATTATCTTGTCTCATGCCACTTGGAGAGGTCGAGCAGTCAAAATGTATATCTTTTCTCTTGACCTAGGCTTGTTTCATATGCCACCTGGAGGGGTACAGGGCATCTGATGTCCATCTATCTAGTCTCCTGGCCTCTGCTTTTGTTTCTTGGAGGGGAGGGGCTGTGTAAATTAATCTGTGTTCCTTCCTTGGCTTGTCTCTTTTGCCACCTGGAAGAGGGGCAACCCAAGTCTGTCTATAATGTCTTTTGGTCTTGGCTTGTCTCTCATGCCACTTGAGTGGGAGAGGCATCCCAATAACATATCTCGTTTTGTGGTTTTGACTTTTTCCCCCTGCCTGTTAATCATGCTTGGAATAAAAGGGAGAGTATTGCGTAAAGGACAAGATATAAGTTTTTGCCACAAGGAGATGAAAGACTCAGGAAAAATTCCAGAGCTGTGTTCTTGAGGGGAGTGGAATGTGGATGTGGAAAAAAATACTAGCTTTTCCTATCACTTTTTTCTTAATACTTCCTCATTGAAAAGTCACGAATTCTGAAAAAATGTCCTTTGGATGACGTTTTCTTCTCTATTTGTCATTATTGTCCCATTTTTGACATAAGTTTAAGCAGTTTACAGTGTATATGATATAGAAGTGAGCAAATGTTCCCCCCACACAAAAAGTTAATGATTATAATTATTGATAGGAGTAGAAGTGATTATTGGGATTCAAAACATGGAAACAAATCTAAAACACTGTCTATTTTAAATGTGGGAGTGGAAAGAATGAAGGTGAGAAGTTATATTCTTATTGACCTCCACATTCAGAAGAGGCAATTTAAATATGCTATTTCTGACTAAAGTACAGTTAATATTTCTCATTTATAGCAAGAGATCATGTCATCTAAAGAACTCTTACTCTCTCTGTTTATGCAAGTGCATTAGTTGAATATCTTTATTATTTAAAAGACAGGATCTTAGAAATTCTTCTTGGGAAAATGTGTTACCCTAGAATGGAAAGCTAAATCAACTTGTAGAACTTGATAAATTGCAGGGAGGAGGGTTGGGAGCAGGAATGATTTTTGTAAATTAAGTGATTGTTTAGAATAAAGTTAGGTTAGTTGAGTTTACTTTTATTTCTAGTTTGGCTTTCAAATTATATTGATTTTTTCAATGTTAATCCAGCCTTTCCTACCTGGAGGAGCCCAATTGATAAGGTACCTTTAAAATATATTGTTGGCTTTCTTATTGTGGGATTGTTCAAACATAGCCCCTTCCTGGACACAGAAGGCAAAGAAAGAGGACTGCTGGCTCAGCAGCCCAAGGAGGACAATGAACAAAGTGTTTGCCATGCTATACTTACCTGCAAGGACACTTCCCTTTGCTCCCATGGGCACTATCTGCCCCTTTGGCCGTTCCCTTGGACATTATCTCCCTGCTCCACAGGCGGTCACAGCTGGTCCCATCCTTTGCAACACTGGCTCGGCAGCACTTCTGGCTCCCATCCACTGGGAAGACCCTTGTTCCCCAGAATGAGGCAATCCCCCTTCCCTCTGCTCACATATAAAACAATGCCTGCTCTTGGCTGGCTGCCTTTTCCTGCAGCTCCAACCGACCAGGTACTGAAGCCTTGTTGTATTGTGAGTAATAAACTGCATGTCTCACTCTGCTGGCCCTCCTGGTGTGTTGTGTTTTGTTTTGTTTTTTGTTTAGTTTAGTTTAGTTTTGTTTTGTTTTGTTTTTTCAGAATATCAAAGACTCAGGTGCCAGTTCCTGGCTTGGAACTCCTGTTAAAATTGGCATAGCTGGCAGGATGTTCCAGAAAACACCCCAGTGGAGGTAACCTCCTCTACTGGGGCATCCAGGGGAAATCCAGAGTCTGCCAAGGGGAAGCCCGAGTGGAAGCTGGCTGGGAGGAATCCTGATGGTGGGGGGAATCTGGGGTGGGCCTTCAGGCCCATATTGTTTCAGGTGGCAAGCCTTGTAGATTCATGGAGCCCACCAAGGGAATCAGGGTACACTTCCACTATGACTGTGAGCCTCTTACAATTTCTACTGAAAGTAGGGGACGTATTGTTTCCCAAAAACTATGGAGCTACTGGCAGCGCAGTGGGATGGCCCTTCCTGCGGGTCCTACCTGAGGCTATTACCAAACAGATGCGGGCCGATAAAGGAGTGTAAATGCTGGAAGAGGAAGGGAAGTTAGAAAGAGACATGCGAGTCACACAGGCTAATAATAAGGACATCCTGGCCAGTGAGCAGCTGCGGGACCTAGCCTGCCGCTTTGAGAGAGAGCAGGGGAGAAGGCCAACAAGGGAGCTTGTGGCCATGCAGTTGGAATGGAATCCCTGTAAGTGGGACCCCACAGCAGAATGGGAGTTGGAATCAGACGAGGAGGTCGAACTGTCCCTCCCAGAGGAGGGCACTGGTGCAACTCGGGCTCACTGGGATATAGTTCAGGATAAAGACTCAACAGGACCACCCAGCGGGGCAGGACCCAAGGAAACTGCCTCCTCCCTTAAAATATCTACACACCTCCGCCGGCCATGTACACCAGCAGAGCTGGTAGAACTGACCGCCAAGTTCCACCCGAAAGGATCAGAATCCATTGTGAGGTGGCTTCTTTGCCCCAGGGACACGGGTGTGGACGGTGTCTGGGGATGAACTGACCAGATAGCCTCTGTCACCACCCACCCTTCCTTGCACCAGCGCATACTTGGGGCAATCCAATATTCAGAAAATGTGTCACTGCTGAATTGGCTCATGGCAGGCTGCTGCTCAGCATGGCCAAACGAGTGGGACCTATCAATGGCCCAGCCATGTTGGATGTCTGTGCCAGAGCTGCAGATGTCCCTCAGGGAGATGGGAATGTGACATGCTATTTACATCGAGCCTTTTGGGGAACCTGACATGGTGCTGCTTACCACTGGAATGTGGGACTGCATCATCCAGAAAGCCCCACCAGCCTATTATGGACCCTTAATACCAGTCCCGTCCACCCTAGTTGGGAGAACAGTTCACGTGGCAGCACGGACTGTTGTGGATTTGGGGGAAATTGAACTGGCTAGACAGAGAGGAGGGGTCCAGCAGGTTCAAGGGAAAGAGAGAGGGTCTACTATAAGTGTACAGGCGGAGGGTAAAGACAGCCCAGTAAAGGTGACCACAAAACAATTGTGCACAGATTTCATCAGGGCTACGGTTGTCCCCAGAAGAATTGACAAGCAGCCTCGTGCAACGTTGGTGGCCCTTTGACAGCAGCTTACACCAGAGCAAAAATTCCAGCCCCTGCCTGGCCTCAGGAGACCAAAAGTCTCACGAAGAGGTTGCCATCTACTGGTTCCCCCACAGTATTTAATGCACGTTAGCCTTGGTTGATATGGGGCCAAATGCACCCTGATTCGCCGTAGCCCTGGTAAGTTTCACGGGCCCTTTCCACAGTGACGAGTATGAAGGACAGTCTGTTTGGGTGAGACGAGTGGTCCTCCCTTGTCTCATTGGAAGACTTCCCCCATGGCCACACGAGGTCTATATCATCTCCCTGGTGGCTGAGTACATCCTAGGGATAGATGTGCTTTCCCAGCTGCGCTTGCAGACAACCACAGGTGAATTCCAGCTGAGAATTCCTACAGTAAAAGGTGCCCTTCGAGGACATGCCCGCCATCCCCTCCCTCCCCAGCCCCCCCGCCCTCTCACCCAGTCCCACCGTGGTCCTCCCAGTGCCATGTTGAGTGGGAAATGTGAAGCAGTACCGACTGTCCGGAAGGCACAAGGAATCGGAGCAGCCATTCAAGAACTGGAGGAGGTAAAAATAATCTATCTCGCACACAGCCCCTTCAACGCCCACCGTGTGGCTGGTGCGTAAGCCCGATGACTCCTGGTGCATGACTGGAGTGTAGGGAACTAAACAATGTGGTCCCGTGTCTCTTCTCTAAAGTCACCACTATCATGGACTCTCAAGAATGTGGAATTGGGAATTTACCACTTTGTGCTGGGCTTGGCTAATGCATTTTCCTCTTCAGATGTTCATCCAGACACTCAGGGTAAATTTGCCTTCATCTGGGAAGGACGACAATGGACCCTTCACTATCTTGCCAATCTGGTATCTCCAAAGCCCCACCCTCTGCCATCGTTTTGTGGCTGAGGGCTTGGTTGGTTGGACTAAACCCTCCACCATACAATTGTACCATTATGTTGATGGTGTTGTGTTAACTTCTGATTCTCTTTCAGATCTGCAGCAAGCCGCCCCAATGTTCGTAACTCCTGCAAAGCAAATGATGGGCCATCAAGACTCACAAACACCCAAAAGTTTAGTGGTTACCATAAGAAAAAGGGGGCAAGGAGGTGATAGATAAGAGTGAAGGGGATCAAATATATGGCAATGGAAGGAGATTTGACTTTGATGATGAACACAATGCAATATACATATAACATGAATGCACTGTATATTCAAAACATACAATTTTATTAACCCTTGTGTCTCAATAAATTTAAATAAATTAGAATAAATACACTAACATTTTAATAATATCTAATTTTTTTCTCAACTTAGGAAATCTTGTAGGAATCTTATGAAGTTCCATATTTCAGTGTCAC
The DNA here is from genome assembly GCF_014176215.1 of Rousettus aegyptiacus. NCBI lineage: Eukaryota > Metazoa > Chordata > Mammalia > Chiroptera > Pteropodidae > Rousettus > Rousettus aegyptiacus. Next base: position 525,306 of record NW_023416294.1, on the reverse strand, counting down.
TTTAGTTACTATTTAAGATCAAGTAAAATTGATTTTACATTTTATTTAAAGTACTACATATAATAATAATATATTTATTTGCTGGGTACAAGTTTAATTTGTCAAAATTGTTAAGCTGATACTTATTTTTGAAAATTCTTCCTTATAATTGTTATACTTGAATAAATTTTGAAATTCAAAATATTAACTCATCAATACAAGATTTTTCTATATATCTTTTTGTTACTTGTTCCTAATTTAATTTCTTTATAGTCTAACAAAGTAAATATTTTAAACTTGTTAAGACTTAAATAAATGGCCCAGCATGTGGTATATTTTGTTCTACAAGCACTTAAAAAGGATGTATATAGTGGTAGCTTTAGATGAGAATGTTCTTTAACTGTCAGGTCCAATTGATTGAGATTGCTGCTCTAGTCATCTAAAGTTTTACGGTTATCTTGCCTACTTGTTTGTCAGTTATAGAGAGGGAAATATTGAAGTCTCTAGTTAGAACTACGTATTTGTCTATTTTTCCTTTAAGATATAAGGCTTTTCAAAAATAGCTTTGTTGAAATATAATTAAGATACCATATAAAGTACTAATATAAAGTATGCAGTCCATTGGTGTTTTTAATACAGTCATAGTTTGTGGGACAAAAAGAAAAAAAACCACAATTTCAGAATATTTCATCACCTGAAAAACAAACAAAAATACCTTATACTCTTTAGTTCTTTAGCTATTACTTACATGCACCTTTCTCTATATCCCAAACCCCTGCTCAGCCCTAACCACTGCTAATCTACTTTATGCATCCAGATATTTTCCTGTTCTGGACATTTCATATGAATAGAATTACATTTGTGATCTTTTGTGAGTGCTCTCTTCACTTGCATGTTTCATTTTTTAATTCATGTTATAGCATGTATGACTGCTTCATTCTTTTTTATGGCCAAATATTCTCAATGTTCTGGAGGCCAGAAATCCCAAATCAAGGTGATAGTTTCTCCTGAGGCCTCTCTCTTCCTTTGACTTGCATGGTGCTTTGTTCTCAGATCTTTCCTCTGTGCTTGTACATCTCCAATATCTTTTGTGACTCAAATTTCCTCTTATAAGGACACCAGTCAAGTTGGAATCGGGCCCACCCAATGGTGTAATATTGCTTTAATTACTTCTTTAAACACTCTGCCTCCAAAAAGTCATATTCTATAATACTTGAGTTTAGGGCTTCAAAATAAACTTTGAGAGGAACGTAATTCATGCCAGGAAGTTACATTGATTGATTTTCATGTCTTGATTCATTCTTGCATTCCTTGGATAAATATCAGTTGATCATGTTGTATAATTTTTTTGAATTTCTGCTAGGTGAGTTTTATTGAGGATGTTGCATCTGTATTTCTGAGGAATACTGACTGACTTCTTGTTTACTTGTGGTATCTTTGGCTTTGGTGTTATATGGTACCAGTGACATTTTGGTTTGAATTATGAAGTGTTTCCTTGAGGTATTTTTTAAAAAAGTGACACAAGTTTGTATGATGTCCCCCTTTTTATTTCTGTTTTAATCACTTTAGTCACTAAGCTTTTTTTTTTTTTTTTTCAGTTAGTCTACCTTAAGTTTTGTCAATGTTATTGATATTCCAAAGTAACAACTTTCTGTTTCACTGGTTTTCTCTTTTGTTTTTGTTGTATTTATTTCATATGTTTCTGTTCTAGTCTGCCGTTTTCTTTGTACTGCTAGCTTTGGATTTAGTTTTTTAAATTTATTAAGGTCTAAGTTTAGGTTATTGGTTTGAGGTTTGTTTTTACACCTATAAATTTTCCTCTTCACTGTCTTTGCTGTATTAAATTTATAATAATTATAAATATATGCATCTGACAATAGAACAGAAAAATACATGAAGAAAAACCAACAGTAATAAGGAGAGAGATTATTCTACATAGCAGTTAGAACTTAAATATCTCACTTTCAGTCGTGAATAGAACTACAAGGAAATAGAATATTTCAACAATACTGTAAGCAACTAGATCTAACAAACATCTTCAACACACTACCCAATAATAGAACATGCATTCTTTCAGACATTTGCAATGACAGACCTTAAAACATGGCCATTTAAAGTGAGCAGAAGGTTTCAATAAGTTTAAGAGAATAGGAATTAAACAATTTGTTCTTTTGACAATAGAATAAAAGTATTTTAGTTTCTCTGTCTCATAGTTCATAAAGATTTTTAAAAATGATTTCAGTGTTTTTAAATTTTTTGATGGTTTTATTGTGGTCTGGCATATAGTCTATCCTGGAGGATCTTCTCTGTACTTTTGAGAAGAATGCTTTTGGGTGAATTGCTCTATACATAGCTATTCAGTTTGGTTAGTTAATACTTTTGTTCAAGTACTCTACTTTTTTTATTGTTTTTCTGTGAGTATTTAATTTGCCAGTGATTACTGTGGAACTGTCCATTGACTTCAGTTGTGTGCATTTTTGTTTCATCTATTCTGGAATCTGTTAATTTGTAAATAATTGTAATATATTGATTTGTTGACTCAATAAGATGTAATGTCCTTCTTTCATAGTTTAATTTGTCTGATATTAGCATCAGTTCAATTCTCTTGTGTTTACTGTTGACATCATGGAATTTTTGTCATTATCATTTGACCTCCACCTTTTTGTGTGTTTGGATCTAAAGTGAGTCTCTTCTAAGTGTCACATAGTTGGATTACGTTTATGCATTCTGCTCAGCTCTGCCTTTTAATTAAAATGTTTACTTCATCCACAACTAAATTATTTTCCACTAAAAAAGGATTTACCTCTGTAATTCTATTTATTTTCTATATGTTATGCCATTTTGGTTACTCAGTTTTTACTTATTGCTTTCTCTGTGTTAACTAAGTTTTTGTAGAGTTCTGTTTTACTTCCCCTCATTTATATGTATTTCTCGATTCCATATGTGGTCATTTTTGTGATAAATCCTGTGAGGATTACAATTAAATTTATAACACTCAAGGTTTGTTTAACATCAAATTAGGTGTGTTAGTATACAAAACTTTTTAATAAAATAACTCCATTTTTACCCTGCTTTGATGTTATTACTGTCACAGATTACATCTTTATACAGTTGTGACCATTAATGAAGATATATGATTATTTATGTAATTGTCTTTAAATCATATTAAAAAAAGGAATCAATACTACTAGTATGAATGAAATACCTTTGCCAGTGTTCTTTATTTATTTGTATGGCTTCAAGGTAATTGGTGGTATTTTTTTTTTTTTTATTAGAGTCTGAAGGACTTCTTTTAGCATTTCTTTTCTTGCTAGATCTAGTAGCTTTGAATCCTTAGTTTTTGTTTATTTGGGAATGTTTTCCTCATATTTCAATGATAGTTGCTTATAATAGAATTTTTCTTGAGTTTATTTTTTCTTTGCACAGTTTATGTCATTCCACTACTATCTAGTCTAAAGTGTTTCTGGATAAAAATGGCTATTGATCTAACAGGATTTTTATAAATGACCCAATGCTTCTTTTTTTCTGCTCTCAAGGTTCTTTTAGGCTTTGGATTTGTATAGGTTTTAAAAATGTATCTAGTAGTAAAATTTGAGTAACCTTTAAGGGATTTGGATATCTTTAAAGCTTCCAGGTTTCCAGATTAACTTGGGAAGTGGTATTTATCCAAGTGCTATGGCAAACTCCTCTATAGGCTACAGGCAAATAATCTAAGGTAATTTTGTTTTTAAAAACTATCTGAGCTAGGGGATCTTAGATATTCATTGAAACCTATTGGCTTTAATGGCAGACCGGGCTATCCTGTTAACAGTTTTGCTAAAACTTCCCATCATAGTTTTTAAGTCTGTTATGGGAATGCTGCCAAAAAGAGGATATTACCAAGAGACATTCTAAGGAACTTATCCTGGCCACCAGAATATCCTGCAGGTTATCCTCATATTTATAAGGATTCTTGTCAAGATCTGATCAACTGTCATCAATAGGGCCCTCTTTTTTCTCAGATTAAGAGTTGGAAGTAATTGCTATAACATCTTGAGACTTGTGATAGATGATGTCAAATGGCCTAAAAAGCATTGTCCATTTAGTCTCCCAATTGAATGCCCAAGTCAACTGAATGCCCAAATTTATAGCCTGTAGGGGTGCAGAGGTTATTTGCAAGTATCTGATTATTTATGGGCTCATGAATAGGAAGAGAAATGTGAATTTTTCCAGAACAATACTCAGTGTGTTTGAACACCCTTCTAGTTCTTCCTGATGTGGTTGTATTTTGAAGGATGAGAAGTTGGGGTTGTGGCAATGTGGGCTCTTTTCTCCTATTATGACCTTAAGGAAAGAGTTTCTATGGTGGTCAGTGTTGTGATAGGTGCAGTAGACTTGATTATCAGGAAACTTATTGCACAGAAAGTCATGTGATAGAAGGGGTGTTAGAAAACAATGTAGTTAATAGCAAAGGAGAGAGTGTAACCGTATGTGGTGAGATCCATGTAGAGTGTGTCTAAAAAGACACAAGGGAAAGACAGAACACCCTTTAATAGGTTAACCCAGTAAGTCTCAGGAGTGAGTATTTGTAAAATCAACAGTAAAATTATGTATGTCTGAGAAATTGCTAATGGGAATAACTGAAATCATAAGCCCTACAGAAGATAGAGGTAGGCATCAGATGACAAATTTAGCATTTGGACAGGTTTCCAAAGGACTATTGTATCATAATATTTCTGTGCCAAAACTTCTCATTTGTAAGAGTGAAAATAGTGAGGGTCTGAAGTATTTTGTAGTCAGCGGCTAATGATATGGTATAATCAGAGTATACAATATAAAACAGGGAAGGCGACTGGCTTGTCACAGAAGGATTAAGATCATTAGTATACACAGAGATATAATTACAACTCTGAAGTAAACATAAGAATTATGCATAGCAGGAATCAACTTTAAAAGCTAGGCTTCATATCTTGGGAAAAGCAGGATATGATTCAGGGTTGATATGGATATTTTTAATTTGAAGTCTTCAGGGACCCGTGATTTCCAGTCAGATGAATCAGGTCTGGTAAGATTGTCATTTTTAAATGAGAAACATAAATCAATGAGTAAATACCCTTTAACTTTGTGGTGCAGGGATTAGTCAGTAATACCTCCTATGGTTTGTTCCAGTGAGGCTGGGGGGAATCTTTGTGGAGATGTCTTTTCCAATAGACTAGATCTCTTGGTTGCAAGCCATGAAGTTTGATATCTTTTGTCTACTGGTAGTGTGCTGTGGAAAGGCCGTTCTTCAAGCTTTGAATTATTTTTGAGGGCCTTTATAATTCATTACAAAAAATCGTAAGGTCTTATTTATGTAAAAGTTTCCTACATTCTTTGATCTAGCCTCATAAGTCTCCCAGTATAATTTCAAAATGCAACAACTGATCTTTACCACAAAGGTAGTCTTTAGGTTAACCATGCAAATACATCAATTTAGGGGGTTCAAATGAGCCCAATGAGACCAACAGAGGCAAAAATCAGACTGAGTAACAAGTCCAGTGAAAGAAAAAATTTTAAGAAGAGCCATGTTAAACATAAACACTGCAGGAGTAGCAATAAGGGTTGCTGTTTTAAAGACCTTTTAGAAGACTTGTTTCCCATTGTTGAGTACTCACCTTACTAAAACCCGAAACCCTAAGTCTGATTAGTAAAGACCTAAACCCACAACCTAGCAGACTGAAACAAGAAGAGAAAATGCTCAAATACAGACTAGTATCTTGAACAAGGAAGGAGATTTCAGGTCCAGAAGGATTTACCGCCAAAAATGACTACAGAAGAGACAGTAGAGCCAATGGTTTTTGCAGGTGTTTGGCACAAATCCACGGTAGCACCAGAATCGAAGACTCACTCTGGCTCCTACTTAACAACACCATGTAATGTCAACCAAGAAAAGATTTAAACTGTAATAAGGAAACAAAACAAAACCTTTATTTGAGTAAAGAATTGCAATCTAGGAGATACAGAATTAGGTAGCAACTCAAATTATGCTCCATAGAGAACAAAAAAAGATAGGGTTTATGAAGATAAAATCACAATTTTGCTTCCATTGAGATCCTCCATGTAAGCGAAATATGCTGGCTGTGTTAATAGGGTTTGGTTAGGTCCACTGCGCAATTGAAGAATGCTGGTCAGTGAAACAGATTGGGTCCTCTCGACAGGCAGAATGTTCTGTTTTTCATGGTAAAAAAGAAGACTGTCCAGGAGACAGTCTTAAAAATTCAAAAGTTCATTGGTGGTACTTGCATAGGGCAGACCTCTCTGTAACTTTCCAGCTCCATTTTAGTTCTCTTGGCATAAATTATGTCTTGGCAATTTTTGTTCACATATATGATGTGGCGTATCTTTGCATAAACTTATTTACCATATGTATATCCTTAGTGAGGTGTCCTTTAAGAAAGACTTACCATATTTTCATGTTCATGTTCTTAAAAAGTCTTCGTATATTTTGGATAACAGTTTTATTCTGAATATATTTTCTGCACGTATATTTTTTTCAGTTGGTAGCTTCTCTTTTTATATTTTGGATAGCATCCTTAGCAGGGCAGAAATATTTTAATGAAGTCCAACTTACCAGTTCTTTAATGAATTGTGCCTTTGGTGTATATAAAAGATGTCAACATACCCCAGATTTTCTAGTATCCTCTTATGTTTTCAGAGAGTTTTAGTTTTGTGTTTTATTTTAGGTCTGTTATCAAATCTTAGTTAATTTTTGAGCAAGTGGAAAGTCTGATATTTTCTATTTAATAGGTCCTTATTCTACTAGATTTTTTTTCTTATATGTAGGTAATTAGTTGTTTCTGTATCATTTTATTGCTTTTGCTTCTCTGTTAAAGATCAAGTGACTATATATATGGATCTGCTTCTAGACCATTCTATTTTATCAGTCTATTTGTCAATTATTTATAGTCCTGATTATTATAGCTTTAAGTAAGCCTCAAAATTGGATAGTGTCGGTCTTTTGATTTTGTTAACATACTTTTTCAGCTCTAAAATTTTTATTTTATCCTCTTTATTTCTATCTCTTTACTTATATTTTCTACTTAACAGATCTTTATTTTCCTGAATTCCTTTAGTCCTTAGTCCATGGTTTTCTCTAACTTTTAGATCACATTTAACACAGTTGATTTAGAGTAGTTGTCTAGTAAGTCCAATGTCTTCCTTCTCCAGGGACAATTTTTGTTAATTTCTTTCCCTTTCCTTCCTCCGCCCTGCAAACCCCATACTTTTGTTTCTAATTTTACTTTTAATTCTTTTTATTGTTGTGGACACTTTCAACATTATATAACTCCAGAATTCAGATTCTTCAATCTGACTAGAGTTTTTTATTTGCTATGGGATGTAGTTGTTTGTTTACTTAGTGACTTTTTAAGACTATTTTAGGATGACTTTTTTTTTTGTTTTGTGTTGTTACTTAATATTTATTTTGTGCTTACATAATGACTTGACATACATCAGCACCTGGAATCCAGAACAATGAACAAAGAAAGAAAATACTGTCCCAGTGATATAGATTGACTCTGTTTTGGAATTCTCTTTCAGTGTTCAGCAAGCTGTTTTAAACTCTGCCTTAGCCTTATTTTCCTGTTTGTTCTGAGTTTAAGGATCAAACCAGAAGAAAAAGTTTAGAATCTTCTCAGAGACTTTGTGAGCATTTATTGTGTCATCAACATATGTACAGAGCTTCGAGATTTTACTATTTTACTTACAGGAGATTTTCAAGACCCTATTCCTGAAAGTAACTCTCTCCTGTTTCCTTTCTTGGTTTTCAGCAGATCTATTATCTATTACTCTAACTGCAATCTTTTGGAGTCAGTGCTTGTTCATTTAACTTCTAGTGTTTTGGGGACTACTTGTTCATTTTTCTGCCCTGTGAGATCCTAGTTCCGTGAAACAAAGGCAAGCACTTTGTATTCCTTCATGGAATCTTAGAATAGATTATTAAATAGACACAGGTGGCCCCTGTGGATTGCACGTATGAAACATTCACTTTAGGAAGAACATATTCCTTTGTTATTTAAATTGATTTGAGTGACATTGGTTAATCATATACGTTTGAAGTGTACAATTCAATAATATATCTTATGTATATTGCATTGTGTGTTCAACAATACATCCTTTGAAACATAAAGCTGGCAAAAGTACATGCGAATGATGTATTTTTCCGATATTTGGATATCTCAAACAATGGAGAACTGGGTAAAAATTAGAAAGATGAAGAACCTTTGAAAGCTTTGGCCTCACTGCAGCAATTGAACTCTATTAGACATCTATCTTCCTTCCCCATAAATTACATACCCCTACCATAAGTTTAACCCAGTGTACTGAGGGGTCTCTCCAATTACTAATCTTTCCTGAGCAGATAGATTCTCCTTTACACATATCCTCCAATATGGATGAAACACTGGGGCTCAACTAGTCCTCATCTGATTCTATATATTGGTTATTCCATTACTGAGTTGCAATTTTAATGTGATCATGAGAGGCGGAGAGCACAGGGTTTATCTAATATGCCATCTTGACTGGAACCTCTGTCAAGCCTTCTTAATGTATTAGTTGGAATACTTATAAAGAGTAAATTTTTATCACTTGTTTGGTTGAAGGGACAGTTCGTAATCATGCAGTTTTTGAAAAACATTTTCCTTCTCATTCTCCAAATGTTTTTTTGAAATGTCATAAATTTATACAGATTTGATGTGTTTAATTCCAGTATTATTAATGTTATTTTGATACTAATTTTAGCAAAGTTTTTAAAGATGGGATTAACATTTAATTTAAATCAGTAGTCTTTGAATTTCCTTTCCATAATGTAGATGGGCCTTTTTAAGAAAAGGCTGCCTACATTAGAGATTTTGCACTTTGCCAAGCCTGCACAATGTTGTGAAACAATTTCCTAAATCATCCTCTACCTCTACACTTCTCTTATCCTCTTTTCATCTTATCTCAATTTTTTGGTTTGCTTTGGTGTTTTGTTTTGTTTTGGCTTTTTTTTTTTTTTTTTTTTTTGGAGTATTCTGATTACTAATTTTGATACTGAGAAGTAAGGTGCTGCTATTTAATACTTATTAAAAATGTAGAAACAGCTTTGGAACTGGATACTGAGTAGAGGCTGGAAAACTTCAAGGTGAATGCTATAGTCTAGATTGCTTTGAAGAGACTGTTGGTAAAAAATGGATGTTCTGGTGAGTTAAGTGGAAATGTGTGATGTCTTAGAAACCAGAGGAAAAGCTGAATTGTATTTTAGTATTTTGTGGAAGACAAAATTTGTGACTGATTAACTTGAGTATTTTGCTAAAGAGATTTGTAAGCATAATGTAGAATATATGAATTGGTTTCTCTGGAAATATATTGGAAGACCTTAACTGTCTCTTACTGGTACAATTTGTTAAAACACTAGCCAAAACCTTTTTTTTTTTTTTTTAGCCTGCAACTAATTGATACATATTAACTACTCTGAAGAACAAATACATTTTAGTAGTAAAGCTGACCCTGAAAGAACTCAGGGGTTAGTATAACTTTTGACTCCCCCAAAATATTGGTTTACAGATCCCAATACCTCTCTACCCTCACAAATACCCACATTAGTGGATGTTCTTCAAGTTCCTTATATAAAATGGTATAGAACATTACATATAGTTCACCCTCTGGATCCATGATTAACCAATGTAGAATGAAAATACTATTTTCAATCCATGGTTAGTTCAAACAACTGAAGTGAAACCCAGGTATTCGGAGGGATCTCTATATATTTATTGGGAAAAAATCCATATAAATGAAACTTTTGTTTAAGGGTCAACTATAATAATGAGCTAAGCATTGCTGAGAGAGCCATTTACAGTAGAGTCAGGAGGCTATTAAGGAATCTGGGCCTGTGCACATCTTCTGCCTCAGTTCTCAGCTGCTGTTAAGTTGCTAACCTACTGCTAAATTCAGCTCAAGGCCTAGCCAGAGACGCTCGAGAACAACTTTTGGGGAACATATAGATATTAATTCCTTATAGTTTTTTCATCCCCCCCTTGTTTGCACATTGGAACTAGGCTATCACTGTTAAACTAACTGGAAGCTTTCATTTGCAGGAAAGAATTACATTTTGTGCTTTATGCCTTTATAAACCCTTTCTTTTATCTCAGAGAGCAGATTGGGTTGCTGCCTCAATCCATGTCTCTCAGATAGCAGTTCTTTTGCCCAAATAAATACTTTCCTTTTAGATACCTTTAATAGACATTTCTTTAATGTAGTGATTAACACAAAAAGTGAATCTATCAGGATTTAGACTACTATTCCAGCTATATTACATATTTTTTAATATTTATTTTAATACATAGCAAATAACAAGGTCATCGATACCCAAGTTCATCAATCACAAATTTTGTCTTAATATGTATTTTAATATATATTTTATTCATTTGCTGAGGAGAAGCTTTATAGTTTGATGTAGTCCCATTCATTTATTTTAGCTTTTACTTCCCTTGCTTTTGAGGTTAAATTCATAAAATCCTCTCGAAGTCCAAGGTCCCTGAGTTTAGTTCCTGTTTTTTTCTATGCATTTTATTGTTCAGGTCTTACATTCAGGTCCTTAATCCATTTTCAGTTAGTTTTGCTGTGTACTGATAGTAGTCCAGTTTCATTCTTTTACAGCTTGCTATCCAATTTCCCAGCACCATTTATTGAAGAGGCTTTCCTTTCTCCACTGTTTTTGGCTCTTTTGTTGAAAATTATTTGCACATATAAATAAGGGTTTACTTCTGGACTCTTGATTCTGTTCCACTGGTCCATGTGTCTGTTTTGCTGCCAATACCATGCTATTTGGGTTGCTGTTGCTTTGTAGTATAATTTGAAGTCGGGCAGAGTGATGCCTCCATTCTTTCTTTTTTCTCAGGATGGCCTTGGCAGTTTGGGGTCTTTTGTGCTTCCATACACATTTGATGATTTTTTTGTTCTATTTATTTAAAAATGTTGATGGGAGTTTGATGGGGATTCCTTTAAATTTGTATAATGCTTTAGGTAATATGGCCATTTTAACTACACTGATTCTTCCAATCCAAGGACATGGAATATCTTTACATTTCTTTTAATAGGGTCTTATAGTTTTCATTATGTTTTTAAGTTTTTCACATGTTTCATTAAACTTATTCCTAAGTATTTTATTCTTCTTGTTGAAATTGCAAAAGGCATTATTTTTTCCACTTCTTTTTCTTACACTTCATTATTAGAGTATAGAAATGTTATGGATTTTTGAACATTGATTTTGTACCCAGAAACTTTACTGTATTTGCTTATTGTTTCCAGTAGTGTTCTTGTGGAGTCTTTAGGGTTTTCTGTGTAGAGAATCATGTCATCCGCAAATAGTGATAGTCCGAATTCTTCATTTCTTATTTAGATGCCTTTTATATCTTTCTCTTGCCTGACTGCATTAGGACCTCCAATGTTATATTGATTAACAGTGGCAATAGTGGACAGTTTTGCCTTTTTCCTGATCTTAGAGGGAATGTTTTAGTTTTCACCTTTACATATAATGTTGGCTGACTGCTTGTCATACATGGCCTTTATTATGTTAAGGTACTTTCCTTCTATACCGATTTTGTTCAGTGTTTTGATCATAAATGGATGCCCTACCTTGTCAAAGGCTTTTTCTGCATCTATTTTTAATTTCTTTATGTGGTGTATCACGTTAATTGATTTGCATATGTCGAACCAACTCTGTGCCCCTGGAAAAAGCCCACTTGATCATGGTGTATGATCTTTTTACTATGTTGCTGTATTCGGTTTGCTAGTATCTTATTTAGGATTTTTGCACCAGTGTTCATGAGCAATATTGGTCTGTTACCTTTACTAGATTTTAGTATCAGAGAAATATTGGCTTCATAAAATGAGAGGGGAAATATTGCCTCCTCTTCGATATTTTGGAAGAGTTAGAGAATAGCTTTTAAATTTTCTTTTAATGTTTGGTAGAATTCACTGGTGAAGCCATTTCGTTCTGGACTCTGACTTTTTGGTAGTTTTTTGATGATCATTTCAATTTCCATACTGCTGATCAATCTATTACAATTTTCCAGTTCTTGACTCAGTCTACATAGATTGTATTTTTTTAAGTACTGGTTCATTTCTTCTAGCTTATTAAATTTGGTGTTATATACTTTTCCATAGTATTCTTGTATGGTCCTTTGTATTCCTGCAATATCAGTCGTAATTTCCCCTTTCATCCTGATTTTGTGTCCTTTCACTTTTTTCTTTAGTGAGTCTAACCAGGGGTTTGTCATTTTTATTAACCTTCTCAAAGAACCAGCTCTTAGTTACATTTATTTTTCTATTGTTTTTGTTTGTTTGTTTGTTTTCACTTTCATTTATTTCTGCTCTAATTGTGAATATTTCTTTCCTGCTAATTTTAGACTTCATTTGTTCTTCCTTTTCTAGTTATTTAAGATGAAGCTTTCTTTAGGTTATGTATTTGGGCTCCTTATTTGTTTTGGAGATAGGTCTGTAATGATATGAGCCTTCCTCTTAGGACCACTTTTCCTATGTCGCAAAGTTTTGATATGTTAGATATCATTGTCCTGTTTCTACATATCTCTTAATTTCTATTTTTATTTCTTCTCTGACCCAGCTATTCTTCTGTAGCATATTGTTTAATCTCCATGTATTTGTGTTTCTTCCTACTTTCTTTTTGCAATTGATCTCTAGTTTCAAAGCATTATTACAAGAAGATATGGTTGGTATGATTTCAACCCTCTTATAGAGGTTATCTCTGTGTCCCAGTATGTGGTCAATTCTTGAGCATGTTCCAGTGCACTAGAGAAGAATGTATAGCAGCTGCTTTGGGAGTTACGAACATTGGGGCGGCTTGCTGCAGATCTGAAAGAGAATCAGAAGTTAACACAACACCATCAATATAATGGTACAATTGTATGGTGGAGGGTTTAGTCCAACCAACCAAGCCCTCAGCCACAAAACGATGGCAGAGGGTGGGGCTTTGGAGATACCAGATTGGCAAGATAGTGTCGTCCTTCCCAGATGAAGGCAAATTTACCCTGAGTGTCTGGATGAACATCTGAAGAGGAAAATGCATTAGCCAAGCCCAGCACAAAGTGGTAAATTCCCAATTCCACATTCTTGAGAGTCCATGATAGTGGTGACTTTAGAGAAGAGACACGGGACCACATTGTTTAGTTCCCTACACTCCAGTCATGCACCAGGAGTCATCGGGCTTACGCACCAGCCACACGGTGGGCGTTGAAGGGGCTGTGTGCGAGATAGATTATTTTTACCTCCTCCAGTTCTTGAATGGCTGCTCCGATTCCTTGTGCCTTCCGGACAGTCGGTACTGCTTCACATTTCCCACTCAACATGGCACTGGGAGGACCACGGTGGGACTGGGTGAGAGGGCGGGGGGGCTGGGGAGGGAGGGGATGGCGGGCATGTCCTCGAAGGGCACCTTTTACTGTAGGAATTCTCAGCTGGAATTCACCTGTGGTTGTCTGCAAGCGCAGCTGGGAAAGCACATCTATCCCTAGGATGTACTCAGCCACCAGGGAGATGATATAGACCTCGTGTGGCCATGGGGGAAGTCTTCCAATGAGACAAGGGAGGACCACTCGTCTCACCCAAACAGACTGTCCTTCATACTCGTCACTGTGGAAAGGGCCCGTGAAACTTACCAGGGCTACGGCGAATCAGGGTGCATTTGGCCCCATATCAACCAAGGCTAACGTGCATTAAATACTGTGGGGGAACCAGTAGATGGCAACCTCTTCGTGAGACTTTTGGTCTCCTGAGGCCAGGCAGGGGCTGGAATTTTTGCTCTGGTGTAAGCTGCTGTCAAAGGGCCACCAACGTTGCACGAGGCTGCTTGTCAATTCTTCTGGGGACAACCGTAGCCCTGATGAAATCTGTGCACAATTGTTTTGTGGTCACCTTTACTGGGCTGTCTTTACCCTCCGCCTGTACACTTATAGTAGACCCTCTCTCTTTCCCTTGAACCTGCTGGACCCCTCCTCTCTGTCTAGCCAGTTCAATTTCCCCCAAATCCACAACAGTCCGTGCTGCCACGTGAACTGTTCTCCCAACTAGGGTGGACGGGACTGGTATTAAGGGTCCATAATAGGCTGGTGGGGCTTTCTGGATGATGCAGTCCCACATTCCAGTGGTAAGCAGCACCATGTCAGGTTCCCCAAAAGGCTCGATGTAAATAGCATGTCACATTCCCATCTCCCTGAGGGACATCTGCAGCTCTGGCACAGACATCCAACATGGCTGGGCCATTGATAGGTCCCACTCGTTTGGCCATGCTGAGCAGCAGCCTGCCATGAGCCAATTCAGCAGTGACACATTTTCTGAATATTGGATTGCCCCAAGTATGCGCTGGTGCAAGGAAGGGTGGGTGGTGACAGAGGCTATCTGGTCAGTTCATCCCCAGACACCGTCCACACCCGTGTCCCTGGGGCAAAGAAGCCACCTCACAATGGATTCTGATCCTTTCGGGTGGAACTTGGCGGTCAGTTCTACCAGCTCTGCTGGTGTACATGGCCGGCGGAGGTGTGTAGATATTTTAAGGGAGGAGGCAGTTTCCTTGGGTCCTGCCCCGCTGGGTGGTCCTGTTGAGTCTTTATCCTGAACTATATCCCAGTGAGCCCGAGTTGCACCAGTGCCCTCCTCTGGGAGGGACAGTTCGACCTCCTCGTCTGATTCCAACTCCCATTCTGCTGTGGGGTCCCACTTACAGGGATTCCATTCCAACTGCATGGCCACAAGCTCCCTTGTTGGCCTTCTCCCCTGCTCTCTCTCAAAGCGGCAGGCTAGGTCCCGCAGCTGCTCACTGGCCAGGATGTCCTTATTATTAGCCTGTGTGACTCGCATGTCTCTTTCTAACTTCCCTTCCTCTTCCAGCATTTACACTCCTTTATCGGCCCGCATCTGTTTGGTAATAGCCTCAGGTAGGACCCGCAGGAAGGGCCATCCCACTGCGCTGCCAGTAGCTCCATAGTTTTTGGGAAACAATACGTCCCCTACTTTCAGTAGAAATTGTAAGAGGCTCACAGTCATAGTGGAAGTGTACCCTGATTCCCTTGGTGGGCTCCATGAATCTACAAGGCTTGCCACCTGAAACAATATGGGCCTGAAGGCCCACCCCAGATTCCCCCCACCATCAGGATTCCTCCCAGCCAGCTTCCACTCGGGCTTCCCCTTGGCAGACTCTGGATTTCCCCTGGATGCCCCAGTAGAGGAGGTTACCTCCACTGGGGTGTTTTCTGGAACATCCTGCCAGCTATGCCAATTTTAACAGGAGTTCCAAGCCAGGAACTGGCACCTGGGTGTTTGATATTCTGAAAAAACAAAACAAAACTAAACTAAACAAAAAACAAAACAAAACACAACACACCAGGAGGGCCAGCAGAGTGAGACATGCAGTTTATTACTCACAATACAACAAGGCTTCAGTACCTGGTCGGTTGGAGCTGCAGGAAAAGGCAGCCAGCCAAGAGCAGGCATTGTTTTATATGTGAGCAGAGGGAAGGGGGATTGCCTCATTCTGGGGAACAAGGGTCTTCCCAGTGGATGGGAGCCAGAAGTGCTGCCGAGCCAGTGTTGCAAAGGATGGGACCAGCTGTGACCGCCTGTGGAGCAGGGAGATAATGTCCAAGGGAACGGCCAAAGGGGCAGATAGTGCCCATGGGAGCAAAGGGAAGTGTCCTTGCAGGTAAGTACAGCATGGCAAACACTTTGTTCATTGTCCTCCTTGGGCTGCTGAGCCAGCAGTCCTCTTTCTTTGCTTTCTGTGTCCAGGAAGGGGCTATGTTTGAATTAATTTCACATCACTTCAGGTTGCATAAGAGACAATGAAGAGGAGACAAGTTAGATGGACTTAGGTTGTTCCCCTGTCTTATGTGGCATGAGAGATAAGCCAAGCCCAGAAAACAAAATAGATAGCTTTGGGCTATCTCCACTCCCACTTGATCATGATGTACTGTCTTTTTCATGTATTTATTTGATTTGCTAATATATCATTTAGAATTTTTGTTCTGTTTTCATCAGAGATTTGTCTATTGCTTTTTTTCATTGTTATCTTTACCAGGTTTTGATATCAAGGTTATGTTGGTCTCATAAAATTCATTAGAAAATATTCACTCCAGTTTTTTTTAAAGTTGGAAAATAACAGGTATTAAGTCATCTTTGAATGTTAGGTAAAAGTAAAGCTATCTTTTTTTTTTTTTTTTTTGAGGGTTTACTGATTGTTCAATTTCCTTACTATTGATCACTCCATTTACCAGTTCTTCATGATTTAGGCTAGGAAGGCTGTATATTTCTAACAACTTCTCCATTTCTTCTAGGTTATTGAATTCATCTTGTTCGTACTCTTGTTCAGTACTTTGGATTTCTGTGGTATTTCATTTAATTTTTTTAAAATTTATTTTATTTTTCCTGTAAATCTAGCCAAAGATTTGTAAATTTTATTAATCTTCTCAAAAACCATCTCTTTGTTGCATTCATTTTTTCTATTTCTTTATCTCAATTTCATGTAATTCAGCACTAATTTTAATTATTTTTTCCTGCTGATTTTTGGCTTCAGTTGTTCTCCTTTACCTTTTAAGATGTAATGTTTTTGTTTATTGAGATCTTTCTTGGTTCTTTTTATAGGCCTGTAATGATATGAACTTTTATCTCGTTACTACTTTTGCTATATCCTAAAAGTTTTGGTAGGTTGTATTTTTGTTCTGGTATATTTCTACTTATCTCTTGTTCTCTCATTTCTTCTGTGACTGTTATTCTTTAGTATCATGTTGTTTAATCTCCACATATCTGTGATTTCTTTTTTTGGTAGTTGATATCCAGTATAATTTTTTAAAATTTGTTGAAGTTAGTTTTGTGTTCCAATATATGGTCCTTATGAATGTTTCATGTGCACTAGAAAAAAATGTATAATCTAATATTATAAGATAAAATGTTCTCTAAATATGTCAAGTTGGCCTATGTGTCATTTAAGGTTGACATTTCCATATTAATTTTTTTGTTTGAATGACCTATCCATAATTGTCAGTGGTTAGGTCTTTACTTGTGTTTGTGTCAGTTTCTCCCTGTAGTTATGTTATAGTTGCTTCCTATATGTTGTTGCTCCCTGATTGGGAGCAGATGTATTAATAAATATTACATCTTTTTGATATATTGTCCCCTTTATGAAGTGTTCACCACTGTCTTTTTTTCCTTTATTATCTTGAAGTCTGTTTTATCAGATAGAAATATGGTTAAACCCATGTTTCTCTGGGTGCTGTGTAGCACTGGGAGTATTGTTTTCTACTCTTTTGCTTTGAATCTATATTTGTCCTTGCAGCTAAGATGTCTCTTGAAGGCAGCATGTGTTTGTGTGTTTGTTTGTTTTTAATTTTGATCCAATCTGATACACTGTACTTCATTATTGGTGAGACTGATCTGTTTACATTTAGTGTGATTATTGATACATGAGGACTTCCTCTAGTCATTTATCTTTTGTTTTCTGGTAACTTGGTATCTTCATTTTTTTTTTTTTTTAGCCTTGTGTTTCTGTTAAAGTTTGTGGTGTCCTATGGTTTTTCCCTCTTTTGCAATTTATTTTATGTGTCTCAGTTCTATATTTTTTAGTGTAGTTACCATTGTACCATATATATATATATATATATATATATATATATATATATAGTATCATTTTTCTTCTACATTATCTCCATTCCCCTTTGCAGGTTCAGATCTTTATACCCTCTCAGCTTTTATGTTTTTGTTGTCTCTAATTACCCTTATTTATGCGGAGCATTTATTTGTAAGTTGCAGTAGCTGTCTTCTCATTTTAAAGTGTGTTTTTTAATCTTTAATATGCGTAGTATTTGAGCTTATACCACTATGTCCTTAATAGGGTTTCACTTTCTTTTTTCTTTCTGTCTGTTAGTCATCTCGCTTATGGATATATATTTTATTGTCCTTTGGTTTCGGGTAGAATGACCCTTCTTGTTTGTTGTAATGCAGGTATTGTGATGGAAAATTCTCTCATCTTTTCTATGTTTGAAAAGGTCATTTATTTCTCTTTCATAACTGAAGGGGAACTCTGCTCATTATATTTTTCGTGGCTGGTAATTTCTTTCAATTAGCTTAAATATTTGATTCCACTCCATTCTAGCTTATAAAGTTTGTGCTGAAAAGTCAGGTGATAATCTAATTGTCATTCAGTTTTGACAATTTTAATAGAATGTGTCTTGGAGATGCCCTTTTTGTTGAGATAATTAGGTGTTCTGTTTGCTTCTTGGATTTGAGGGTCCACTCATCAGTTTGGGAAATTCTATTCTACAATTTGCTTGAATATGCTCTCTGTACCTTTCTTCCTCTCTATTTCTGGTAGACTTATTATTCTTATATTCTATTATCTTTTTCTGATGGTGTTAGGTGTTGTAGATGTCTTCATTTTTCACTCTCAATTCCTCTATTTCTTGGGTATCTTTTCCAGATTTGTCTTCAATATCACCAATTCTTTCCTCTGTCCGGTTAGCTCTATTTCCTAAGCATGCTGCTTCATTCTTCATCTATTTTAGTGAGTTCTTTGTTTCTAGAAATTTTCTTTGGTTCTTTTTTAGAGTTTCTTATCTTTTTAGTCAAGTATTCCTGTCATTCATTGATTTTGTTTCTAATTTTATCAACCTGTTGATCAGAATTTTCTTGCATCTGGTTTTTTTCAGCAGTGCAATCTTGAGTTCTCTATCATTTATATCAGGGATCCCCAACCCTCAGTGTGAACCAGGACCAGTACTGTGGCCTGTTAGACACCGGGCCACACAGCACAAGTGAACAGTGGGCGAATGAGAAAAACTTCATCTTTATTTGCTGCTGCTCCCCTGCTAGCTAGCATCACTGCCTCTGCTCCACCTCAGATAATTAGGCATTAGATTCTCATAGGAGTATTCATCCCTGGTTCCAAAAATGTTGGGGACTGCTGATTTACATCACATGTTTATATCAATTCAGTGTCATTTTCTGGAGATTTTTCATTTTCTTCTGAGCTGCCTTGTCTGTCACCTTGGTTGTTCAAGATGTTTGATGGACTATTTTTCCACCTTGGCCTAATGAGATTGTAATGTTTTTTTTTTTTGTTTTTTTTTTTTTTTTCAAGAAAATTTATAATATAGTTGTAACTCTTTAGCAGGTTGACAAGAGGCAAGAGGTTTTTCTTTTGATTACTAGCAGGTGGTGCCTAAATCTCATGCATTGTCCTGGATCTCTGTTTGGGGGTAAAAATGCTCTTTATTTCTTGGGGAAGTATGTGTTTCCTCTTCAACCAGGTTCCTTCAGTTCCAGGAGCAAGTGAGATCTGAATTCTGGAGTCCCTGAAGTGCCAGTTTTGCACCAGCAGCCAGTCGCAGTGCTGGGGGTTCCTGCTACTCTGGGAGGGGGCAGGCAGGCATGCACTGGGGTTGGTGGGACAGTTGTAGGATTCAGGCAGGGTCCTAACAATGGCGGATGCTAACACACAGCTCTCACCCTTCTGTAATCTGTCTCTGTCTTGTTCTCTGCCCTGGGATTTGCTGCGTGTGCTGATCACCCAAGCAGGACTGCTTGGGCTTTTGAAGAGTTAAAAACCACCATGTAATCTCTCCCACCCCTTTGTATGCATTCTGGGCTGCATTCTGCAGCACCTATCTCCATTTCTCTCTCTCTTTCCTGCCCCGTCTCATGCACTTTGCCCACCTTAAGATGCTCTGATGGGTAGATCTTTCATATGTGCTTGTGTGCAGGCTGGATATTGTCTGTTGGGATGTAGGTGTTCAGTTTCTTGTAATTTCTGGGAGAGAGATCAGCGGAAATCCTCCACACTGCCATACTTCTGATGTCACTCCTGACCTCCTTTACTCTTACTCTTCTCTTTATAATATTTTTTTGTTCCTTATTCACCTTCTTCATCTCCCAGACCACTATAGTTAAGCCTCCAGGGAGGCCTGGGAATGGAACTGGTCAAAAAGGGATCCCTGAGGAAAGGTCTACTCCCTGAGTGATGCGTTTTTTGGGGGGTGGTTCTTTTTTTTGTTTGTTTGGTCTGTTTCAACTGCAGGGGGCCTTCAGAGAAATCTGTGTAGACTCCAGACTCTGACCTCCATTTCCTACTCCAGGCCACTACCCAAGAATCTCTGACCTACATTAGAGAAGGGCCGCCCTTCTTTTAGCTCTGTTATACACCATCCATCCCACCACTCAGCATTCTTTCCTGGAACCTTCAGTTTTTCATGAAACATCAGAGCTGCTGGGTATTGAGGCCTTGGCACTTTCTGTATTGCCCAGGGTGGTCCAACCTCCTGAACACCCATGATCATCCAACCCATGGATGCTAATAATCAATTTTCTGATTAATACAGAAGCCACCTACTTGGTCCTGACAGATCATGCTGGGTCTTTAATCTCCAAGATTTATATCAGTATAGGAGTAGCACCCAAACAGTGGCTTCCACCCCACCCTTCCACTGTCACCTCCAATACTGCCTAATTTCCCATAAGTTTTTAGTTATGCCACAAAGTCCTACCCCCTTAATGGAGAGAGACTTAGTATGGCTCTTGGGATAAACCTCCAGTTCCTGAAACACCTCCTGAGAGCCCAGCCTTTTAATGTCCCTTTTAACCTCTAACCTTGGGTCAAAGGAAGTTCCTGCAGATCCCCTCCCAAACACTGCTAACCCTATAGTGTAGGGTAAAGAAATGCCTGGAAAATCTACTCAGTTTCCACCCCTGAAAATCGGGCTGAAAGAGATGGCAGGATATCCATGCAAATGCCAGTTTCCATTAATGCCAGAAGCTCATAGGAGGCTGAACACCCTAATTCACAAACTTATCCACCATGGACTAAGAGTCTTCTGCCAGTCCCCCTATAATCCTCCTATTCTATCAGTAAAAACCATCTGGAAAATATCCTATTGTCTAGGATCTAAGGGCTATTAATGAGGCTGTAATTCCCCTTCAACCTATTGTTCCAAATCTACCTTAACTCAAGTTCCTTCAGATGCAAAATGGTTTACAGTGTTAGTCTTTAAGGATGTTTTTTGCATCCCCCTTCACCCTGAAAACCAGCCATTGTTTGCTTTTGAATGGACTGATCCTAACACTCATGAAGCTGCCCCCTACACCTGGACTGTCCTTCCACCAAGGTTCCAGGATAGCCCACACCTCTTTGGGAAAGCTTTAGGATGAGACCTTTGGGAACTCCAACTACCCCGGAAACAGGACTCCAATATGTTGGTGACATTTTAATTTGTAGCCCCACTAAACAATATTCTGATGCTACTGCCATGTTGGTCCTCAACTTCCCAGAAGAAAAGGGCTGCCACGTATCTCCATCTAAGGCCCAAATCTCCCCTCCAACTATTAAGTATCTGGTCTATTATCTCACTTCTGGGTCCCTCTCCATGGATTGGGAAAAAGCCATCCTAAATGTGGTCATTTCCCAAACTAAGAGAGGGAAGAACCTTCTTGGGGATAGTAGGTTTTTGCAGAATTTTGATTCCCAGGATTGGGTAATGGCAAAGCTCTGTCTTTGAGGCAACTGAGGGACATGTTTCAGAGCTGTTAGATTGGAAGTGGGGACTACAGAGAGCCTTCCAGGCCTTAAACAGGCCTTGACAAAAGGACTGGCCCTTGGACTCCCTAATCTAGAAAAACCTTTTACTTTATTCATGGCAGAGAGACAAGAGAATTGCCTTAGGGGTCGTCAACCAAAAGCTAGAAAATATCCCAGGCCGGTAGCCTATTTTTTTGAACTTTGTTGGACTCAGTTGCCAGTGTGAGCCACAGCCATGCTAATGGAAGCCTCTGAGCTTACCCTGGGGTAATCCCTTGAAGTCCATACCCCCATATCAGTTCCAAACTGTCCTGGAGGCCAAAGGACACCACTGACACCCATCCTCCTGACCTTTCTCTAAAAGTATGCCAGGCCCTAAATCTTGCCACTCTGATGCCTGAGGGAGCTCCTGAAGACCAGGAGGTCACTCATTCCTGCACTGAGACAATTGAACAGTTTGTTTGTTTGTTTTTTCTTAATTGGCCTGACTGAGAAGATCAGGCCCTGGAGAATCCAGATGAAGAATACTATTGACAGAAGCAGTTATGTTGGACAGGAAATCAAACGGGCTACATGTGCTATCAGCCTTCATTCAGCACACTGTAGAAGCCAATTCTCCCACCTGGCACCTCCACTCAAAAGGCTGAAATGATCTCTCTCATCTGTGCCCTGGAGTTAGGCAAGGACCTGAGAGTTAGCATATACTCTAAGCATATACACTCTATGCTTTCCTTGCCCTACACACCCATGCAGCCATGGACGGCAACTTTTAAATGCGTGACATTCCCCTATTGTGGGTCCTGAAATCCCAGGCTGCTAGAAGCTGTCAACCTCCCTCAAAAGGCAGCAGTCCTTCCATGCAAAGGACACCAAAAGGATGCCACTGAGCTCCCCAGTGGAAATTCTCTTGCCAATACAGGGCTGCTAGCTCAAGTGTCCCCACGATGGCTTTAATGCCACAGGCCCTCTGCTTGCTTCCCACTAAGGATCAATGGAAAATGTTAGAAGCCCCCATGATTCCCTCCACCTGGGACATGATGCTATTCAATCCTTTTAACTAAACTATGTCATGCCACTTGATCCCTTTAACTATTCCTAAGACCATTAAAGAGGTCATGTAGACTTGTATCCTTTGCTCTGTCAATGAACCCAGTGGGAAGGAAAAGCCCCCTCTGCTCTTACATCCAGTATAGAGGAGAGACACTTTTCAGACAAATGGCAGTTAGATTTCACTTGAATGCCTCCTTCTCTGGGTTACTGATACCTGCTAGTATTTACTATCTTCACTGGCTGGATAGAACCCTTCCCTACCCAGACTGAAAGAGTAGGTGAAGTGGCTAAGGTTCTTTTAATGAAATTACCTCAAGATCTGGACAGCCTCAGGACCTCTAGAGTGACAACAGCCCTCACTTCCTGGTCAAAGTCACTGAACAGCTATCTCAGGCCTTAGGCATCAACTATCACCTTCATGCTTCCCAGAGACCACAATCTTCCAGTGAAAGGGCCAACTACCTCTAAAGAAGATCCTGGGCAATTTATGCCAGGAAACTTCTGAGACCTGGCTCTGGCTTCCCCCTGTCCTAAGGAACAGGGTCTCCTAAGTCCAACTTAAAGTTAAGTCCTTTTGAGATGTGTATGGGAAGCCCTTCCCATCCTCCAACATATATTTTGACTCGGAGGTGCAGAATCAACTAAAATACATTATCAGTTTGGGACAAATCCAACAGGCCCTCCACAGATACCTCTGTGCATCTCTTAACCATATCTCCTAGAGATTGGGTACCCTTAAAAACTGGAAGAAAAAAGCTCTTGGTTATAGAAAGGACCACATCAGGTTTTCCTCATCACATGCACCACAATAAAATTACAGGGTCTACAGTCCTGGGTTCATTTACCGGGAATAAACACTTTCTACCCAAGCTCTTACAGGAACACTAGATAAACAGCTCACCGGTGGGCCTCTAGAGGCCCTAAAACTACTTCAAAAGCAGAAGCAGGGGTCCCTCTACATGACTAACCAGAAGGCTGCTGAGGTCTTGTACCTGAAGGACAACCAAATCTGGGGCTCAAAGCTCTGTTAATAGAATGAGACAGGAGTTGGGCTATTTAGAATAAGCATTTATTGTTGGAGCATCTATGATCTGAGAAGACAGCATGTTAACATCTTTGCTTTCTCAGTATGGGAAAAACTAGGCATTATTCCAGGGGCTATGTGATTGTTCTATAGGCAGAGGAGTCTGTTGTGCTTCATGGAGTCATTCATCTGAGAACATAGTCCTTTGATGGAGTTATCAACCCAGGAACAAAGATGGAAATACTCTGTAAAGGATGCTAGACCGGAAAGATTGTCAACAGTAAGCCATAAAGGCATTAATCATTAGGTTTGGGACAACTTTCTATGGCAGCGGTTGTTCCAAGCTCTACGTCAAGCCGTAGGACAAGGAAAAGTAAAGCGGGGACACTGAGACCTCTACTGTGGGGTCCCACCTGGGCCCTTCACTGTTCCTTCCACCCTTGCTTGGATTTCTTTTGGCTCTTGTCATTCTTTTAACCTGTCCTCCCCCAACCCCTGCTGCTGCCCCAACAGGAACTCATCTCATAAACTACTTATATCTCAGTCAGAGTCTGAACTCAAGACTATCTGCTTTATAATATCTATCACACGTGGTTTCTTCCTCCTGGTTAGGCTTGACCTCCTTTCTAGACTACGTGCATAACGAAGTAACTCTATCAATACAACCCTACTCCTCTTAATTCTAATCTATACTCAGCTCCGAGAATGGGAATCTGATGTTTCATAAACTTTCCTAACATTATAGTAAACAATCCAATTGTGAGACGTTTGTCAGGCTATGAAACATAGTTTACTGTACATTACATGTTTCCTCCCTTTGTAAGGGCCTTTAGTAACTTTAATTCTACTCCTCTTTGGTCCATGCTTCTGCAGTCCTCTTTTTAATTTGCCTCCTCCATTTTACAGCAGTTCCACATGCTGCTGTTGAAGGAATTCAAAGTGATTCCTTCAGAAGAAACCATCCTGGAAGGAAATCTGAACCCCCTTAGACAAGGCAGGTTGAGATTTTCAGTTCCTGGCTAGGTAGGGACAACATTCTATTTCAGCATGAAGTAGCTACAGAAGCCCAACCTCCAGTACCTCAACACCTCATATGATTATGGGTGTGAAAACCTCAGGGGGATTTAAGAGACAGGATATTTGGCTTAGGATCATTTCCCCTCCCCTCCAAGATGCATCTCTGTAATTTTCTTTAGTCCCTAACTTAGCCCTCTTCCTGTTTTCAGTTGTGAGAATGCGGTATATAACTTAAGATCCAGAGGCAAGATGGATATCCTTGGGACTGTCCCCACCACCCTCTCTGCC
Source organism: Rousettus aegyptiacus (assembly GCF_014176215.1). Lineage (NCBI taxonomy): Eukaryota > Metazoa > Chordata > Mammalia > Chiroptera > Pteropodidae > Rousettus > Rousettus aegyptiacus. Next base: position 500,380 of record NW_023416294.1, on the reverse strand, counting down.
ACAAGGATAAGCATCTAGACTCTTCCTCTTGTCTCTTCTCAGCTTTGGTTAATCATAATATTGTATTTTATTACCTTTATTGCAAGTACAGGATACTCAATATCTCTGCCCAAGAAAACAAAAACCCCTACTCCAGAGAGCTCCAGGAGACTCTGTGACCTGAGAGCACTCTTGTGTTCACTTTTACTTCGTGCTTTTCTGCTTGCTCTTTTATGCCTTTGAGTTTTCTCCCAGCAGAAGTCAAGAACCTGGTGACTGGACCTCCATCCAGGTTGGGTGGGTACTCCTTTGGATTCCCACGTCGTGGAGCTCTAGTATCAATCAGTTCAGTACAGAACGATTACATAGTAATTTAAGTAATGAAAATACAAAATACATGTTTTTAGAGTAGATAAATGTTTTCTGCTTAAATATTTACCTTTTCTTGTAAAGTTTCTTCAATTTTTAAAGGGTTTTTAAACCAGATGTGATAAAAAAAAAAAAGTCTGCTACTCTACATTAAATACGGAAATGAGTTTCATCATTCATGAAGTAATTAGTTACATTTTATGGATTCGCAAATTTAGAAATAGAAGCTACATGAAATTTAAGTACGTTAAAGTCGTCTTTCATTCAAGCATGCAAGAGCACTTTGGCAATATAGTCCTTTTCCACATTCAAATGAAGTTCTAATTTTTTAAACGGTTTGTTGATTAGTCTGGTGTCAGTTTTTTACGCTTCCTTTAGCGCACATGCCAATTTAGACTGGCAAGGGATTTTCATTTTACTTAAAAGGTCGGGGTTTTTTTTGTTTTTTGTTTTTTTAGTAAAAGCAGGGGCTGCTAATTTTATCTTCTCAATCTACTGAAATGAAGAAAACATTTACTAGGGGCTAGGGTTTGGCGTGGGGGGTGGGGAAGGGGAGGCGGTCTGAGGCCGTCTGAACAACCGGAGCAAACTGCAAGGCCAGTAGCGGCGTGAAAACGCGGTACGTCTCCGGAGAGAGCCCAGGAACCGGCGCAGCACAAGGGAGGTAGGGACGCTAGTTAGTACCTGAACCTGAGTGGGCTTTACAGCTGCGGGGACCGCGGCGGCAGCGGCGGTGGCGCGTGGACGGCGGCAGCGGCGGGCGGGAGCGCGAAGGAGGAAAGAACGTTCTAACAGAGATTCCGGTCGCCGGAAACCCTCTCGGAGCGAGGCAATTAGCTTCCCCAGACGCGGGCGGGAGCATAGCCGACAGGAGGTGCAGGGGACCCACCTAGCTGTGGGGGCCCATCTACACTTCCACATTTTCCTGGGTCTCTTTCCCGGGCGGTGACGTTACGTGCTGACGGCGGGCCCGTACCAGGGAGCCGGGCCGCTTTTTGTCAGCTCCGAGCTCGGCCCCTCCTCCCTCCCTCCGCCCGCCCCGGGAGCCGGAGCCCGGCCCAGTGCTCCAGAGAAAGGCGGCCTGCAGCACCCGCCACCGTCGCCGACCACCGGCAGTCAGGTCTGGTGAGTGTGTACTGATGCCGCAACCGGAGGCGGCCTGGTCCGGGTCTGCGAGGCGCCGTTCCGCCCTAATCAGAGCGGCGTGGTACATGGCGCCGAGCAGGCCCCTAGAAGGCCGCAGTTAGGCCCTGGGAGGATCTCGGCTGCCCCGAGCGGCAGCGGAGGCGCGTTCTTTAAACGGGCGGGGTTGGGGAAGGTTTGGCCAGTGGCTGCGGAGGCGTCCGAAGGGCCCCGAGTCGGCCCCGCACTGGGGTTAGGCTTGCCAAGCAGGCAAAGACTGCAGGCGTGAGGTGAAGGCCTCAGGCCTGCCTGGCAGATTTTTGTTATGTAAATATTAGCGAGGGGGGAGGAAAGGGGGACAAGATGGCGGCGGCTCGGTCTCTGCTTCAGGGGACTGCTTGGAAGGGGTTGTCGGGATGTGAAGCCGCCATCTTGAAGGCGGTGTCGGAAGAGAAAATTCCTCTTTATTTCATGGGGGGTTTGGAGAGCGGGTGGCGCTAATGGCGGCTCCAGTGACGGACCCAGGATGCCCAGCAGCGCATGCGCGGGGAGGGGTGCCGCTCACTCGCTACCGTGGCCATTGCTCTCGCCGTCATGATAGGCCCTAACCACTGTGGGGTAGCGACTGGCTGTTTCCACTGGTTTCTGAGCTACTATACAGCTCCAGGTGTCCCGTGTTTTCACCGAGCTTGTATGCCAGTGGAGTTGATTGACAGTATGGCAGGCGAAGAATCTGGGTCCACCAAGGCAGTTGAGACTCGTAATGCGAATTTTTTTTTAAGCTAGTACGTGGCTCTTAGGCTGCTCCGTGCAGTTTTCCAACTCTTAGCTCCACCACCCCATCTAAATTAACAAAAATTTGATGGCGAAAGGTGTCACCGCTTTTGTTCAAAAGAGGTAAAAAGTTTATTTTGCAATTTGAAAGCGGAGGAATAAACACTTAATTGAAAAGTTTCTTTAAAAGCTGTGTTTAAATTTGTGACACTTCACATTGCCTACTGTAAACGGTGGAAAATTTTAAGTTCTCTTAAGTATATTTTTCTTCTTTGAACTACAAAATACTGTATGACTTACTAATTTAAGAATTCGGGTGCTACGTCCATTTTCTCTTATTTAAAAACTCATAAGGAATAGTTGCATTACAAAAAAATAAATACTGCTCAACTTTGCTGGTGAACTCGTAGGCTAATTGTGATCTAAGTAGTGGGCTAATAAAGATGGAAGTGGCTTTTAAAATGCACATACTGATTGCGAATTCACTGCTTAGCTTTTATGGTAAGGCGACGTCTGCATTTACAGTACCAGGAAAGGTTAAACGGTTCTTCAAGTATGTCACAATTTGGGAGTTATTGAAAGATGGGTATGACTTTGTTAGATTGAGGTTAGAGGAGAAAAGGCAGCTGTATTCTGAAGTTTTTTATAGTTAACGATATAGCACGGTTGGTGGAGGTTAGGGGAGTAATAGAAATTGGGCTAGTAAAGGTAGTTTGTGAAAGTAGCTGAGTGATGAAACACTTGAGCTGTGGTTCATGTTCATTTAGCAGTTCTACTTCCAACCATGTTATTGAAAAGTTTCAAAGTCGAGAAGTAATAAGTATTTTTTTACTAGAAAATTATCGATATCGTTCCTACTTTTTGAATGGTTTGTCTCTTCTTCACTACTCCTTTTTCCTTTCCTAAATTCTCACTTTTGCTTAGAAGTATTGTAATTACTATAGTGAACACAACCTTTGAAAAATAAAGAGGTGATTTCAGAAGACGGTTTGAAATGTAGGTTAGAAGAGTAATTCTAAAAATACAGTGGCTTTCAGATGGCTTTCTGCAAACTTTTCTCTTTCCCCTGGTGGAAATAATACTATGTAAATAATTTTTTATTACTATTTCCTAAGCCAAGCTTTAAAACTTGTGTTTTCTTTAATACATGAATGTCCTCTATGCATACATTCAAAACAAACAAACAAAAAACCCCAACAAAAAAAAATGGAGCACTTGTTTTATAGTATTTTATAATATAAGAAACAAGTATTCCATTTTCCTGTCCTGCATCAGGTCAAGCAGTGATGTTGCATGAGAAAGAGTCTAATGTTTATTGTGAAAGGCCATGGTTAGAAGAGTTTGAGATGTTGGATTGCAGAATACAGACTAGATGATGAGATGCATTTTTTCCCCTTGTATTTTAACATTTCGGGAATGGATATGTATTTTATAGTTAATGAGGTTCTTGAATCATTTTTGTCCAGGCAGTTGTCATGATATATTTATCCCTGCCTACAGTATTCATGAAGTGTTCATTTCTTATCACTTCAGATAAGTTACATACATTACTGGATACTACATTTTGCAGTCTAGTTGTGAAGTGTAGTTACTTGTATCTTGACAGATGGGAAAAATAGAGAAGAGCTCAAAAGAAGATAGAATTGTTGCTGCACAGAGTAGTAGCAGCAGATGTTCCAGTGCAGAAACAGTGGATGTTCAAGATTAAAGTAGTGTAAGTGTATAATTAAGAAGACGGGTAAGTGTTTAATGTTAAAGCATTTCCGTCAGAAATGGTTAAGTACTGGGTGGTGAACACAGTGCAATATACATATAGGCCTTACTGCTAAATCGTACACCAGAAACTTTCTGAATTTCTTTAACCAGTGTCACCAGTGTCACTGTAATATGAAAATAAATAAAATGGTTAAGTACAAAATATTATTGTGGATAAGTTATTTTTCAAAGCAACAATTTATGAAATATAGGTCTTTGTTACTACACAATGTAACAACGAACAGTTACTAGATTATATTTTGCTTCATTGAGAGGAATATTGAGGAGAGGTACATATCAAAGAATCTAAGGAGTCTTGACATCTTTTTAAATATAGTAACTAGTGACTTTAATATATTATCACTTAAATTATAAAGTGTTCCAAAATTACAGGATAGCTAGTACCTCCTAGATATGACAGATTAAATTATAATATTTTATATTTGCATCATCAACTTTTAACTAAAGAAATGAAATCCTGCAGATCTGGTTAAAGGGTTTCTCACGTTACATTCCAGTTGTCTTTTTTTCTTCCCTAGAAGAGTAAACAGTGGCCTTTGGTATTTGTATCTTAAATCTGTGTTTTAACTTTACCATGTTACATGTGCATCTAGATCAGTGGGTCTTAAAATATGGTATAGGAATCCCTAGGAATCTGATAACTTTTCAGAGTGCCTGTGAGAAGAAATTGTTTCATAATAATACTAAATGTTTATCTTTTTTACTGTTGTTCTCATAAATGTAGTACACAGTTGATAACTGATGTTTCAAAAATTGTATGAGGAAGTAGATCCAGCTAGGGTGATCTAGCTGTTTTTTAAGGTAGACCTTGAGATTTGAAAAAATAATTTTGAAAATATTTTAATATTCATGTTAATATTAATGATTTATTAGTTTAAAATGAGTAAATTAATGCACAAACTCACAAATGTTTTGTCTGTATATTGAGCCATGATGTAAAATTTATTTTTTTCCCATGGGTCAGGGTCAGAAAAAGTTAGACCTTTTGTATAGCATGGTCCTTGACTATAGATAATTTTCGTAATAGTAATGTTAATAGTATAACTTCTGAAAACAGGAGCTCTTTTAAGGTCTCAGATTTTAAACTTACAAAGGAGTCCTGAAGTGAAAAAGTTTGAGAAATTACTAACCTGTTTTATTGTTACTTATATTCTAGTGATAAATATGTTCTGGTTTATTTATCCATTCATAGGTACAGTTAGAATTTCACTTGGTGGAAATTTAAAAACAGTCATACTGTGGAACATACATGCACATGATTCTTTTCTATTGGGGTTTTTGATCTAAATGAAATTGGTATATTGAAATATATGTGTTGTCAACCTTACTAGAGATTGCCAATTTCTTTCCTCAGTGGTCGTACTTAATTGACATTAAGTTTTCTGTGAGCCTCTGTTTCTCTGTATCTTGCCAAAGATTTAACAGTTCAATTTCTTCTAGTCTTTCAGGGATTAAAGACTTTCTAATTGCCATTTTACCTGTATTGATCAGATTACTTGTGAGGTTGAGCATTTCATTCTGGAGTATTTGTTTATTGGCTATATATCTTTTTTTAGTATTGTTCGTTCCTATTCTTGACTCATTTTCATATTGGGTTGCCATGTTTTTCTTACTTTACTGGTATTCTCTGAGTTGTCTTCAACTTTGTACGTGACATTTTATCAAGTAGAACTTAACATGAGTTAATTTTTTTAGTCTTTTTATATATGGCTTGTGTTTTTTTTCCTGTCTTGTAGATATTCTCCCCTAACACAAAGTCCTTCTGATTTTCTTTAGTACAGGTTTTAAAGTTTACTTTTTATATGTTTATCTAATTTTATCCTTTTTTTTTTTTACTTGGATTCATTGACTAGTTTAGCCTTTTCCCACTATTTGTAATTCAGTTTATGAAGTATATTGAATTCCAGTGTTTGCAGTTGTATTTCTAGTTTATTTTGGCTCTCACTTTTTATTTAAATATATATTTTCTTTAGAATTGTTTTAGCTATTTGGCTCCTTTTATTTTAGGGTTATATTTTTCAATTTGGAAAGTTCTAAGATTTTTATTAGCATAAAATTGTTAGATTTTGTAAAGACAATTATGTAGATAAGTAGAGATAATATGCTGTTAAAGAAAAGTACCACCATCTGTTCATTTTCTGTAGGCCTTTTATGTCCTTTGATAGTCTTCCATAACATCTAATTTTTTCTATTATCGTCAGTCATTGTAAACACTTAAATGTGTGCTGGCACTGTTCTCAGGCTTTACTAATATATTTTAACTTTTAAATCCATGTGTTAACTCCCTGAGATAAGTATTATTTTGAATTCTATTTCTGATATGAAAGTCCAAAACCGCCAGAAGGTTATATGTTAGCAGCATAACTAAATGATGGGGCTAGGGTTTTAATTCTACTATCTGTCTTCATGTCTATACCAATTCTATACTGTATCACTTTTCATAGATATCTTGCAGAACTCCTAACTCTTGGTAATTGTTGTTACCATAGTGAATAACAATTTTTGAAACTTGCAATGTTTGTAATTTATGTAACTATTTCTTCAAGTATTGATCTTGCCATCTTGTATGATAATATGCATAGTCACATTCATAGATGATGAGATGCATTTTTTCCCCTTGTATTTTAACATTTTGGGAATGGATATGTATTTTATAGTTAATGAGGTTCTTGAATCATTTTTGTCCAGGCAGTAGTCATGATATATTTATCCCTGCCTACAGTATTCATGAAGTGTTCATTTCTTATCACTTCAGATAAGTTACATACATTACTGGATACTACATTTTGCTAATGTATGTCAGCATTACCTCTGAAGGTAAAATTGCCCTTGGAGGAAGTTTAAAAGCATTTAGAGGCTGGTTTGATTGATTTATAGTTCAGTCATAGGATACTTTCTCTCAAAAATGTAATGTAGTCTGGTCATAGTTGTCTGTTTTAAGTTTTCCAACTTTGAATAGAAGCTGCTTACCTTTAGCAAAAAATGAGAAATGACTGTTATGAAAAGTAAAGTGCCAACATCATAATTTGCACAGTAGGTTTCATTGTCTTAAAAGAAGGTGGGGATCTTGGGAAGACTTGAAGACTTGTCAGGAGGGCAGTATTTTTAGAAAGTCAGTCTTTGAACAACTTTGAAAAGAAAAGTGAGCCAGAGGAGCATCCTGAATGTGAATCTCTTTGGTTGTATTTTTTTCTCTCATGTAAGAGTGATAGGACTTTTCCTCCTGTCAAAGAGTGATGTATGATTTTTCAGATTCTGAATAAGTCATACTTAATTCCAATGTATAAAAAATAAAAACAGTAACAAACTAACATTTTACTTGGTAATGTTTCTTCTGTGTAAAGTAATGGTTCCTCTGATAATTGGAAGCACGTTAGAAACAGTACTGCTATAGAGATTAGAATGAAATATAGTCCTGCTATAATTGTTGATTTTTTTTCATTTTCTCTGTAGTTGTATTTTCTGTAAGTAATGATGTTTACACAATATGTTTTAGGACTTTACAAACAACTTTAATGTTAATTTGTTTCTTTTTTGATACTTTTTCTTTTACTATAGCCAGTGTTCCTATTTGATTAGACTTAAGTAGTGTTTTTATTGATCCTACCTGCTCATAAATCTTTTTTCTTCTGATTTATTTGAATTTATTCTGCCATTCCTTTTTAAGTGTGTATGCATGCGCATGTGCATGTACTGGAGGCTTAGCTCAATATTTAATTTGTTTTTACAGTATATGCATTTAAAACTATAATTTTTTTTAAATTGTAGATGAATACCGTGATTTTTGACATTAATTGGGATTTTTATTAACGCTCAGTTTAAATGTATTGTGGTTTTCAAATTATTTTTCTCATTACCATGATATAATTCAGAAGGCTTTTATTCTTGTTTTCAAATGTATGAGTTTATTTGTTAAGTTCTATTGTTGAGTGTATAGGTTAAGCATTATTACTTCTTAACTGACAGTGTTGTCCTTTTAACATTAAAAAATACAATTCAAACTTGCGATACTTAATTGTCTTAAATCTATTTTGTCTAGTAACTACATGACTTTTTTAAAAATTTAAAATTTTTTTTGGTTAAATTTATATACCTCTTTTTCCTGTATTGCGCTTTAGGTTCACCTCTTATAAAGAGTGTGGAAACTTAAAAAAATAACAAGTTATAACATTTTTTAAAATCTCATTTTAAATAGGGGAAATTTTAAATGTTAAAATAACTTAAGGAGCAATTGTAAAATAAGCTGATTTTTAGGTAATTTTAAAATAATCTAATAGATTATTATTTAACTGATTTGTTTAATATCTTACCATTTAAAAAATCTTTTATGTCTACTGCCACATATATTTTCTATTTTCTAGTTACCCTTTGTTTCATTTATGTTCATTGTAATGAATTAGCTCGCTTCACCATCTTTTTAAACATTTTTAGAAATTTTTTCTATTTTTATTCTTTCACTTACTGTGCTTGATGGTTAAACATGCTTAACTTGATTTCAAGCAAAGCAAGTTGATCACTAACTCTTAAAATTTCTGTTTGAAGGTAGCTTTTGGTGGCTAGGAAAAATGTGGGGAGTTCAGCTTTATCATTTCAGATAACAAAGTTTAAATGAATGGATAAGAAACAAAGGTGGTTAAATCTTAAGATGAAGATAATTAAAGCTAAATTAAAATATTAGAGGAAAACCAAATAAAGAGAAAGAAGTGTTAATAATAGTGAGGTTTTTAAAATGTAAAACATCAGCGTATTATTTAATATTTTCTGAGGATATTTTATATTAAAGTTTAGACTATGAAAAAGTTTTATAATACATAGTGACAAAATAGCTCAATATTTTATCTCTGAATGAAATATTAATTATGAAATTGCATGTTTCATTTTCTAAAATACAGATTTAGTTGTAATCTAACAGTGTACTAATATCTGAATAAAAAAAGGAATCAAGGGATGTATTTTGGCACGATTTTCTGACGTAATTGTATGATACCACATTGCAGTAGTTGTACTTTCATATTGGAATGGCACAGTGTGATAAGGAGACTATTCAGGGATGTTAGTTTTCTGAGATCTTTTGCTAGGTTTAATATTCACATAATTGTCCTTTAAAAAACTTTAATGCTAGTTCTTGGGGTTTTCTGTTTTTTTATTTGTTTTCCTGGTTATTAATTAGTCTTCCTGAAAGGTTTTTAAGTCTTTTCCACTTCCACCAGCTTTTTATACACCTGTGAATTTAAATTTTCCTTTTAAAATATAATTGCTTTGTGTTTACTTTGTATTGTAATGTTTAAAGAACTTATCACACTGATTAACAAAGATAGTGTGTTTTGAGTGGAAAGCAGAGTTTATCAGGGATGAAAAAATAAATTTATTAGTTGAGTGAACTATTAGATATCTTTTAATATATACAATGTAGACAGTTAAAATATGTATGAAATTTTAAAAATATATATTGTCAGCAGTTCTGATTTTTGTCTTCTTGTATTCCCATGACGTGTACATGTATCATCCTTTACAGACCATTGGTAAACCTAAATACATTCATCCTTAGGAGTTTTGTTTCCCTTTACAACCATTAAAACTGCTGAGACTCGGGTTATGAAGTTTAAATAACTTAAAATAGGCTTTAGAAGATACTATAAAATAATTGAAACTTCAGAATAAGTGAACAAAAGGATTATAAAGGTAAAGTAAAAAAGATAAAATGTATATGAGAAACATAATTGATTATTTGAAGTCCCTGTCGGTCCTTGAGCACATTTCTTAGCATTTTAAGGTTCAGTTTTCTTCATTGGAAAATGACATTGATAATTTACCACTAATTTGGGTAGACATTGTATGAAATATTTTATGCAAAGACCTCAGCACAATTTTTGGCATCTAACAAATTATAAATGACAGTGTTTTTTAAGGATGAAAGCAAGATAGATTAAGCAATAATACAAGTTTAAACAGGGTTAACACTAGACTTCTATTTCTGACTTTGTTAATAATATATTAACATTCATTACTTTATTATAATAATATAAGACCTAACAAATGTTAAATTTAAGGATTTCTAAACTAGAGTGATCAATTGGAAGAGTTAATATTTTAAAGACGTCAGTTTTTCCAGGTTGATCAAAACAGATTAATACAAGCCCAGTCAATTCCAGTGGGGTTTAAAACACACACACACACACACGTAAAGATGAATTTACTGCAGATCCCAATACTTTAAAATTCACTAAGTTAAACTCAAAATATTAATCTTAGAAGCAAATTATTAACAAAAAGAAGGGGTATAAATGTAATTTTTTAAGTGTTAGTAATTTCCAGTATTTAGGTTTTAGAGAAATAGATTCTTTTACTTATAAAAGTATATAAATTGTTAAGAGCTTTTTGTAGAAAGCATTTGAACAATAGCTGTCAAATTTTAAGGTCATGTGTTCTGATTCACATGACTTTAAATTTCCTGTAGAGATAGACCAAAATGTGACAGAATCGAAAATAACTGTGCTGGGTTCATTACAGTATTGCGTAATGAAATGTTGAGAAAAAAAGTAAGCAATATTCCTGTGTTTCATTTTGAACTTGGCTAAATAAGTGATGGTATAGCCATGAGAAATTACAACTGTGTAAAGGGCCAATTATAGAAGTTTTCCACTTTTCAAAAATCTAGAAGGCTATGAAGCATCTCTTAATAAGTCCTATTTCCTGGGAAAACGAACTCCTCTGAGAACCGTTAAAGTCAACAGTGTTGAGTAGTTTATGTAAAATGCAGTATTACCTTACACTGAGAAGTAGAAGTTAAATGTCTTGCTCTCAAGATATCAAACACGATTTAGAAGGGTTTGTTTTGTTTTGTTTTTTAGGGGTTGTATGTATTTACATTCAGTCATATGTGACTGACTCATAAGACTGATGATCATGATTTTTAAAAAGATGTTACTGTGAACAGAACCCTCTCTTATGCCCTTCCCAGTCAGTATTCTTTCATCTCCAAGAAGGAACTACTTTTTGTCACCATTGATTTAGTGTGCTTGTTTGTGAACTTCAAATGAAAAAAAAAAATCATAAAACATGTAGATCTTTGTGTCTAGCTTTTCAGAGCAAAATTATGTCTCTGAAATACACTTATGAAATTGTATATACCAATTGTTCATTCTTTTTCATTGTATATAATAATCTGTAATAGAAATATTACCCAATTTATTCTGATATTGATTAACATTTAGGTTCTTCATAGTTTTTACAGTTTCATGTTCTTATAGACATGTACATGCTTTGGTTCTAGTATGTTCACTTTATACTTAGGCATGCTGTATCTGTAGCAGTGTAACTTGCTAGGATTTTAATTGAATGCAGAGGTTAATTTAGGGAAATTGACATTACTGATGCAGTGTTTTCAGGAACAAGATAATTCTCTATTTGGGTTTTTAAAACAATCATAGAGTTTTCAATTTGCCATTGGGATATTCCTTTAAGTGTTATGTAAAAAAAGATATTGTTTTTAATGATATTAATTTCATACTGCTATGCTTTTATGAACTGAGAGTAATAGATTTTCAGTTGAGTCTTCTGGTTTTCTGGGCCATATAAATTATGATAGAACCTTAAATTTCTTTACCTTACCTTATTACATAGATTAGCAGTATCCAGTGTTAAAACCAGCAGTATTAAAGGGTATCTTAGTCTTATCTCTAACTTTTATAAGAATGTAGTAGTTCATCTCTAAGCTTAATACATGGTGTTCTTCTTTAAATGGTAATAACGTTCTTCTATTTACATGAGTAACAGAACACTGGGAGCATACTGGTTTTGAAATGTATTTTTAAACACTTATTCAGTTGGAGTGAATATTTTAAGTTAAAATTAATGTTCAATATCAGTTTTTAAGTATCTTTTGAGAATATCATAGTTTTTCTCTTTCAGCCTGTTATATAGAGGCTGTTTGGCTCCATCCTTGATTTCTTGACTCATTCTCATATTCATATTCTCTCTCTGTCTCTCCCTCCCTCCTTCCCCCTCTCTCCCTCATTCTCGTGCGTGCGCTCACTGTGTGTGTGTGTGTGTGTGTGTGTGTGTGTGTGTGTGTGTTTTCAGATGTTGGATCTCATTTGCAAACATTTGACCTGTGGTCATAGTAATGGAGTTAGGTATTGGTTTGAATTATTTTGTTAGGTCTTGGTAATTTATTGGTTTTGTAAAAGGAATTGTGAAAGCCTTTCCAATGCTTTAGAACAGTGGTCCTCAACATTTTTGGGACCAGGGACCAGTGGTCCTATGAAAATCTAATCCCTGATGATCTGAGGTGAAGCTGAGGCAGTGATGCAAGTGTCGGGGAGTGGCTGTAAAAACAGATGAAGTTTCGCCGGCTTACCCACCTTTCTACTTTGTGGCCCTGTTCCTAATAGGCCACATAGAGAGGTCTGCAGCCTGGGGGTTAGGGACCTTTGATTTAGAGTTAGGCCTTATCTTATGTTTTCTTTCATGATTTCTTTTTTTCCAGCATTGTTCCATCTCTTCTTGTTCCTTATTCAGTCCTTTTCTCCATCCCTAGAATTTCCTTTCTCTTATTCATTCCTCTCACTATAGCCATGAGATCTCTACGTTTATCTTACTTAGCCCACTCTGGTAGCCCTAAAATTTCTTTCTATATATTACTTAGCTTTGAACCTACAATCCTTTTCGAACTTCTCTGTGTGTTACACAGCCTTCTCCCTGCGGACTTGCAATTTCTCACTGTACCTTCTCAGCTTTCTCTGTGGTGCCCTAGAATTTTTCACTTTTGAATACTCAGCCCTCTTTCTGCATCCTCGGACTTTCTCCTTGTCCTTCCTCCAGCCCTCTCACTGCAGTCAGGAAATTGCTACTATTCTTTACTAAACCTCTCCCTGTACCCACAAAATTGCTGTGATATTTCTTGGCCCTTCCCCTGAAGCCCTAGAAATTGCCCCTTGGTCCTTAATCAGCCCTGTGTCCGCTGCCCTGGTAGTTCTGATCTCTTCCCCAGCAACTCCTTGCAGACATAGAATTTCTCCCTATCCTTTATTCAGACCTCTACTACAGCAGTAAAATTTCTCCCTAGTCCCTAACTCAGCCATCTCCATGCAGGCAAGATCTGTGCCCTGACACTTACCCAGCCCTCTCACTACAGACATGAAATTTCAAGCTTTTCCCTTATTCAGCCTTCTCCCTGCAGGAAATTTCTCACTGAGCCTTCTTAGTCCTCTTTCTACTGCCCTAGAATTTCTCTTATTAATCCTCTCCCTACAGATACGAAGTATCTCCCTTTTCCCTTACTCATTCTCCTTCTGCAACCCTGGATTTCCTTTCTCTAGTCACCTTTCTAATAGCAGTAAAATTTCTTCCATGTCCCTTATTGAGCTCTCTCCCAATATTCAGGAATTTTTTTCTTGTCCCGTACTTCATCAGTCCCCAACCTTTTTGGCACCAGGAATCAGAGCTCTCCTGTGAGAATCTAATGCCTGGTGATCTGAGGTAGAGCTGAGGCTGTGATGCTAGTGCTGGGGAGTTGCTGCAGGTACAAAAGCAGCTTTGCTCACTCTCCCACTGCTCTTCTGCTGTGCGGCCTGGTTCCCAACAGTAATGCACCACTACCGGTCCACACAAAGCCCAGAGATCTAGAATTGTTCACATGGTGTTAGTATTGTTTTCCAATAACTCGTGCAAAAAAAAAAAAAAAAAAATTTCACCTATGAAACCTTTGAGGGTTCAATCATTTTGAAATGTGCTAACATTAGACAGTTTTACTTTATTTTTGGATGGATGTCCTGAATTTTCTCTATTTTGTTTCTTGGTAGATCTTAAATTCATTTTTTTCTGCTAATTTTCCAGTAGATATTTTAAATTCATTAGTTTTCAGCATAATAATGTAGAAAAATAAATAGTACTATGTAAATATTTTGTAATATTTATGGTTTTCTTTCCTTTAAATATGTTCATGCTTTTTCAGTTTATTTCTTGTTTTTTAGTTGATCATCTATTAGTTTTTTTTTCTCTTCATACCCCACTCCACAAAAACAAAACAAAAAAAGTTTGTATTTAACAACAAAAAAAATAATTTACTCCTTTAGCCTGCTCTGGAAAATTACTAACCATCATGAAATAAATGCTTGCTATTATTCAGCTCTTCACTAGTTTTAGTTTCCACTATAAAAAATTATGTTACAGACAAATTCACTTCTCTTTAAGTATTTCTAGCAACATGAGAGAGTCTACCATGAATAATATAAATTATTTTGTTTAGTGAGCATAAGTTAAGGAAGGGGAAGTGATAGTGAAGTCGTATTAAAAGGCATATGTTTGGAAGACCAGAATTTAAAAATTGATTAATGCAATTCATATTAGCAAGCATATAACTTCAGTACCTTAATATAGATGAAACATTGCTAGTCTATTAACTTTGTGGTGTTATTGTTTTACAGAATGGAAACATTTGTGTTTATTTGCTAGATATTCTTTATATTCTTAAAATTTCAATTTTGTCAAGTCTGAATTGTTCTAGGAATCTCATGATTTAAATTTTTATGATCTGTGTCCTAATTTTCAAGATGGTAATCCTTAAAATGAGTTTGAGGTAATTCTGTTTTCAGGGCATTTGATAACAGGTAACAGTAGGGCTAGTTCATCTAATTTTTAGCCTTTTGGTTTACTTGTTTATTCTGCTTGTCTTTAGATTCAGCCAATGTCTAGACTTAGTTTTGGCTGTAAGGATGTTGACAATTACAGTTAAATAATCAGACCATATTCTTTCACCTTTATCACATTCATGGGACCTGTTTGTGATATAGTCCATTAAAGAATATGATTTTATTCTGTTTGTTGAAGGGAACTGGCAGTTCTGTCCCAGGAGAGGTAACTAAATAAGATGGTCATCTTTGACGTACAAAAATTTATTTTGCCAGTTTATTTCTTTCAGCAAACTAGAGGGAGTTAAATAAGTTAAATTCTTTGTTGAACAATGATTGTTTGTGTTAATAAAAATATTATAGGTAGGCAATACTCAGAGGCCAGACTATATATTAGTAAATGCATAAGGTGTAAAACTGAATTTAACTCTTATGTTTAAAGGTTATGAATTAGGAGTTCCCATTGAATAATACTGACCATGAATGCAACTCAGCAGTTAATGGTAATTTCTTGCTCCTTTGAGCTCTTGTCATTATTGCCAGGATTCATTTACCTGTGACATACTTGGCTTGGCTGCGTATATGAGCTGGTCACTGTTGCCAAACCCCTAAGTCACTGACATCACCACCATCTTCCTACAAATATTTATGCAGTTATCGATCCTATCTATGACAGTTGAATAGGCATAGCTTTTCTTTAGAGACCTCACCTCCCAGAAAATTCCTGAATGTGAAATGCCAAAGTAGAAGTGCTAAGGAAGCACAAAAGCCTTGTTTGAAAAATAAAAAGCTGTCAGTTAGGCTGCATTTTGGCTAATAGCTGTAAATCTGTTATGTTAGCTTGGGTTATTGTAGAGCATGCTGAATATGGAGGAAATGATGACATTATCTGAACAAAGTATGTCATGATCAAGGTGATGCTTTAGCAGAATTAGTTTTCCTGCATGTTGGAGGAATGCTTTCCTATTTAGCATATACTCTTTCTTGTAGTAGAGTTCCTAGTCTATTTCTTGATGGAAGTGGCAGAAAGAAGCAAGAGACTGTTTTTATTATTAGGCAATATGGAGCTGAGATTAAATGGTCGTCATGGGAATAAGAGAAAGGTACAAATAATTGGGAAGTTGTAGAAGAAGGAATGAACAAGATCTGACAACCCAACATACAAGGAAGGAAGAAAAATTGTGATTGTGTCAGGAGCTGGCTTTTGTCCAATTGAAAATATTCAGCAGGCAGCCTGGTAAAAGTGATAGATCTTATTATGAGTATGGATTCTGAGTATATAAATGGTAGTTAAAGCCGTGGGCCTAAAGGGAAAACTGATGACAAAGACTGTTGGACAAGGCCGCAGTAAGAGATTATAGGTGGCAGAATAGCCAGTAGTTGAGAGGGTTGGAAGAAAACTAGAAGAATGTCACTTAAAAAACAAACCAAAAAAAAAACCGCAAAATTTTAATATTGAGATTATTTTTGCAAGCTCTAAAAGAAAAGCAAAGATTAAAAAAAGATTCTTTATGCTAAACTCATTTTGCTGAAATATGAATGACATAACATTAAGTTAAAGGTATACCATGAGATGATTTGAGCCATATGTTGTGAAATTATTACCACAATAGGTTAGTTAATACCTCTATCTCATATAATTTTAAATTGTGGTAAGAACGTTAGGATTTATTCTCTTAACTTTCAATTGTATAACATGGTATTCATAACTACAGTGATGATTCTATACATTAGATCCCCAGAATGTATCAATTGGGAATGTATCATGTTTTAACTGGAAGTTATTACTCTTTGACCAACATCTCCCCATTTCTTCCCTTCTCTCCTGCTACTAGCAGTTACGATTCTACTCTCTCTCTCTCTGAGTTTGGCCTTTTGAGAATCTATATATAACTAAGATTCTACTCCATTTCTCTTTCCCCAACTGACTTATTTCACTTAGCATAATACCTGCAAGGTTTATTCATGTTACAGGTGGCAAGGTTTTCTCTTTATATTTGAATAATACTCCCATGTGTGTATAAATACATATATAATATTTTCTGTCTCCGTGCATTGCTAGATAGGTTGTTTTTGTATTTAGGCTATTATGAATAATGTTAGCAGTGAAGATGGGAGTGCAGATATCTTTTTGACATAGTGATTTCATTTCTTAGTGCTATATATCCAGGCTTGGATTGTTGTATCATGTGGTAGTTCTATTTTATTTTTGAGGCATCTCCATTCTGTTTTTCATAGCAGTTCCAATTTATAATTCCACCAACAATGTGCTTGAATCCCCTTATTCCATCCTTGTCAACACTTAATATCTCTTGTTTATTTGATGATACTCATTTTTAATAAATACAAGGTGTTATGTCATTGCAGTATTGGTTTGCATTTTCCTAATTAGTGATATTGAGCATCTTTTCATGTATCTCATGGCCATTTGTCATTGATAATTTCTGTTCATTTCCTTTGCTTATTTTTCAGTTGGATTTTTAGTTGTCGACTTGTGTGAGTTCTTAGAAGTTTTGAATATTAACCCTTTATCACATATGATTACCAAATAGTTTTCTTCTATTTACTTTTTCATTTTGTTGATGGGTTTTTTTGCTGGTGTAGAAGCCTTTTTAGTTTACTATATTCCATTCTTTTATTTTTGCTTTTGTTTGTGCTTTTCGTGTCTTCTCTAAAAATCATTGCTGTGAGCAATCAAGGAACTTTACACCTACCTTTAATTCTAGGGGCTTTATGGTTTCTCATTCTGTTATTTTATAATTAAGTTTATTGGAGTGACATTAGTTGATAAAATTATATAGATTTCAAGTGTACAATTCAATAATACATAATACGTATATTGAATATATTGAACTGTGTGTCTACCATCCAAAGTTAAATTTTGTAACTCCTTTATTCTTTATCTCCCCTAATCCCTCTTCTCTCTGGTAACCACTAAACTGTTGTTCACGTGCATGAGTTTGTTTGTTTTTCTTGTTTTTTTTTCTTTCAATTTTATTTTCCACTGTGAATGAAATCATATGTTTCTAATTTCTAATTTGTTTTTTCTTTTTTATTTCACTTTGCATGATAATCTCAAGAACAATCCATGTTTTCTCAAATGGCTGAAATTCATCTTGTGGCTGAATGATTTTCCATTGTATATATGGACTACATCTTTTTACCCAATCATCTGTCAAGGATGTATTGGTTGTTTCCTTATCCTGGCCACCGTGAATAATGCTGCTGTGAATATCGGGGTGCATATATCTTTACAAATAAATTTTTGGGGTAGATACTCAGAAGACAGTTCTGAGTCATATGGTAATTCTGTTCTTAGTTATTTGAGGAGCATCATACTGTTTTCTACAGATGGCTGTACCAGTTTACAATTCCACCATCAGTGTGAGGGTTTCCTTTTCCTTATAACCTTCACAACACTTATTATCACTTGGCCTTTTGATGATAGCCGTTCTAACAAGAGTGAAGTGGTATCTTGTGATTTGGATTTGCAGTTTTCCTAATATCTCCCTAACACTGTTGGCCAGTTGTATGTCTTGGAAGAAGTGTCTGTTGTGAGTCCTCACGCTATTTCTTAACTAGAATATGTGAGTTCTTGTTGAGTTGCATGAGTTCTTCGTATATTTTGGATATTAGCCCTTTATTGGAGGTATTGTTTGCCAGTAGCTTCTCCTATTTAGTCTGTTATCTCTTTGTCTTGTTGATGGTTTCTTTTTCCGTACAGAAGCTTCTTTCTTTGGTGTAGTCCTATTCATCTGTTTTTAGTTTTACTCTCCTTGCCTCATGAATTTAGTACCTGTTTTCTTATATGCATTTTATTGTTTCAGGTATTATATTCAGGTCTTTGATCTATTTTGGCATGTGGTGACAGTCTAGTTTAACTCTTTTGCATGTGACTTTTGGATTTTCCCAGTGCCATTTATTGAAGAGGCTTTCCTTTCTCTTTATGTTTTTTTTTGCTCTTTTATTGAATATTATTTGTGCATATATATGTAGGTTTATTTCTGGACTCTACTCTTTTCCATTGGCCTGTATATTTTTTCTGTTAGTGCCATGCTGTTTTGATTATTGTTACTTTGTAGTATAATTTGAACTTGGGGCAGTGTGATATCCCACTCTCATTCTTTTTTCCTCTGACTTGCTTTGGTATTTCCGGTCTTTCATGATTCCAAACAAACCTGATGATTTTTTTGTTTAAAGAATGCCATTGGGATTTTCTATTGCTTTGGGTAATAAGGTTATCTTAACTATGTTGATTATTTCAATTCATGAATGAACAAGGATATCTTTTCATTTCTTTGTGTCATCAATTTCTTTTACGTGTCCTAGAATTTTCAGGGTATAGGTCCTTCACATGCTTTCTTTGATTTAGTTATAAGTATTTTATGTTTCTGTTATAGTTTCAAAAGCTTTTTTTCCCCTGGAAAATTCATTGTTAGTATACAAACACTATGTACATTGATTTCGTACAAAATATGTGCAACATTATTTGTTAATCGTTCATAGTAGTTTCTTAGTGGAGTCTTTAGGATTTTCTGTGTATAGAATCTAGTTGTCTGCAAAAAGTGACAAACCGACTTCTTCATTCTTAATTTGAATGCCTTTTCTTTCTCTTGCCTGTTTGCTTTAGCTAAGACTTCCAGCACTATTGTTAAATAAGAATGATGATAGCAGATAGCCTTGTTTTGTACCTGATCGCTATTAGAGGGAAAGCTTAGTTTTTCACCATTATGTATGATATTCACTGAGGGTTCATCATATATATGACCTTTATTATATTAGATACTTTTTTTATATACCATATTCATTTGTTTTAATCATAAGTGGATGCTGTATTTTGTCAAATGCTTTTTCTGCATCTATTGATATCATATGTGATTATCATTTTGTATATATGGTGTATCGTATTGGTTGATTTATTTATGTTGAGCCATCCTTGTATACTTGGGGTAAACCCCCCTTGCTCATGGTGCATAATCTTTTTAATGTGTTGTAGTCGATTTGCTACTATTTAGGATATTTGCATCTGTAGTCAGGAGAGAGATTGGTCTGTAATTTTTTTGTTGTTGTTATCCTTACCCAGTTTTGGTGTCAGGGTGATGTTAGCCTCATAAAATGAGTTAGGAAGTATTGTCTCTTCAATATTCTGGAAAAGTTTGAAAAGAACAGGAATTATATCATCTTTGAGTGTTTGGCAGAATTCACTAGTGAAGCAATCTGGTCCTGGATGTTTACTTTCTAGGAGGTTTTTGATGATTGTTTCAATTTCCTGGCTATTGATTGATCTGGTTATATTTTCCAGCTTTTCACCATTTAGTCTAGAAAGGTTGTATATTTCTAAGAACTTGTCCATTTATTTAGGTTATTGAATTTGGTGGCATGTAATCTTTCATAGTTTGTATGAATTTTTGAATTTCAGTGGTATCAGTTGCAACTTCTCTTTTATTTCTGGTTTGGTTTATTAGTGGCCTTTCTCTTTTTTTCTTAGTGAACTGTCTAGCCTGCGATTGGTCAGTTTTATCGATCATTTCAAAGAACCACCTCTTTGTTGCATTAATTTTTTTGTTTTTTTGTTTTTTTCATTCATTTAATTCTGCTCTAATTGTTATTATTTCCTTTTGTTGACTTTGGGCTTCATATGTTGTTCCTCCAGTTTTTAATATTGTTAGGTTGTTTGAGATCCTTCTTGATCTTGAGATAGGTCTGTAATGATATGAACTTTCCTCATTACTATTTTTACTATATCCTCAAATTTTTGATATGTTGTTTTTAAATTCTCATTTGGCTGTATATTTCTTGATGTCTTTTATGTCTTTTTTTGACTTAGTTATTCTTTAGTAGCATGTTGTTTAATCTCCACGTATTTGCGGGTTTTTTTCTTTTTTTATATATTTTATTTTCAGTGTTAAAGCCTTGTGGTTCGAGAAGATGCTTGGTATCATTATCTTCTTGGTATCATTACAATCACTTGAATTTATTGAGGTTAACGTCATGTCCCAACATATAGTCAATCCTTGAGAATGTTCCATGTGCACTAGGGAAGAATGTATGATCTGGTGTTTGGGATAAAAGGGTTTGCAAATGTCAGTTATAGCCAGTTGGCCTAATGTGTCCTTTCAGGTTGATATTTCCTCACTGATTTTCTCTGTGGGTGATCTATCCATAACTGACAGTGGGGTATTTAGTTCTCTACTATAATTGTGTTTGTGTCAGTTTCTTCCTTAGTTTTGTTAGTAGTTGCTTTCTATATGTTGGTGCTTCTTGCTTTTTTATCTTGAAATGTGTTTTGTCAGATGTAAGTGTGGCTACACTAGCTTTTCTCTGAGTGTCATGTATAGTGTTGGGAGAATCATTTTTTCCCTTTCACTTTTAGTCTTTGTCATTGCAGCTGAAATATATCTCTTGAAGGCAGCACGTGATGGGTTTCGTTTTTAGATCCAATTTGCTTCCTTTGTGCCTTATTAGTGAATTCAGTTCATTTACATTTAGGGTGGTAATTGATATATGAGGTTTTTGTATAGCCATTTTATCTTTTGTTTTCTGGTTGCTCGGTGTTGCCATTATTTCTTTGCCCTATATTTCTGGTCATCATTTTAGTTTGGTGGAATTTTATAAATTTTCTTTTTTAATAGTATATATGTTAGTTCTGGATTTCTTGCATGGTTGCCATTAAATTCATGAAAAAAAAGTTTTTTGCATGTGTCTTTTCTCCTTTCTCCTTTGCAAGTTCAGATCTTTACTCCCTTATGTTTGTTTTTGTCGTGTCAAATTATCTTTTTATGTTATGAGTTAATTTCTTAGTTGCAATAGCTATTGTCTTTTTCAGAAAAGTTTTTATGTAATTTTAAGGTTATAATACCTTCTAATAAGGGGTGCAGTTTTCTGTTGCTGTCTGCCTGTTAGTCATCTTATTCATAGTTTTTTATGTTTTTGTTATAACGCAGGACTTGTGGTGGAAAAGTCCCTCAGCTTCTTTATGTCCGAAAAGGTCTTTATTTCTTCTTCAATGCTAAAGGAGAACTTTGCTGGATGTAGTCTTGGCTGATAATTTCTCTCTTTCAGTAGTTTGATTATTCGATTCTATTTTCTTTTAGCTTATATGGTTTTTGCTTAAAAAAAAAAAAATCTGATGATAGTCTAATGGGTTTTTATAAGTTACTGTTGTCTTTTCCCTGGCTGTCTTGAGCATTCTTTTTTTGTCATTAATGGTGTTTACTGGATCCAGTTTTTGTTATAGGTTTGGGAAATTCTCATCAACTATTTGAATGGGCTCTGGGTTTCCTTCTTTCTTCTCGCTCTGATATACCCATTATTCTTAAATTGCTTTTTCTGATGGTGTCAGTTCTCATAGAGGTCTTTCATTTTTTTTCACTTTTTGGTCTCTCTCTTCTTTCATCTGCATGATTTCCAGATTTTTGTTTGGTATCACTAATTTTTTCCTCTGGTCAGCTCTGTTTGCTAAGCTTGTTAATTCAATCTTTATCTCTTTTATTGAGTTCTTCACCTTCAGAAATTCTATTTTTTTCCCCCTAGAGTTTTAATCTCTTTGTCAATTATTATTGTCCTTCATTGATTTGGTTTCTGAGTTAATTGAATTGCTTATGAGAATTCTTTTGTATCTGGTTGAGTTTTTTCAGAAGTGCAATCTTGAATTGTCTGTCATTTAAGTGCAATCTTGAATTCTTTCATTTAATATTTCCCTATTTTTTAGTTCATTTTCTAGAGAGTTTTCATTTGGTTTCTGAGCTGCCTTGTCTCCTGGTTCTTCATATATTTGATGGATTATTTCTCTGCCTAGGCGTATTTGGGAATGTACTCTGTTATTTAAGGTAAAGTCTCCATCAAATTGATAAGAATATATTCTGTTGTTTTTTGTTAGGTGGCGCACAGGCCTACTGCACTGCTCAGGTCTCCTGGATCGCTGCTTTGTGGCAAAAAAAAAGAAAAACGCTTTTTATTCTGTTGGGAGATGTATCTTCTCTGTGACCAGATTGCCTCCATCTCTGAGCTCTACTCCCATGGGAGAAAGTGGTATACATTGTGGATATCAGCCTCTGGAGAGTCCCTGAAGTCCTGGTACTGCCTCAGCAGCCAGATGCAGATCAGTGCTGCATTCTCCCATGTCAACCTGGATTGGCTGGGGTTGGGTGGTTTGGGATAGCTGCCTGTGTTTCTGTGACTATTGTCCTTCCAGTAAATCTGACTATGAAGCTTCAACTGCCTTTCCTCTGTATCTCCACCCCTTCACTGGGAACAGCTGTGGTGTGTGTCTGCCAATAAGAAGCTGACTTCTCAATTTGTAGGGCTGTAGATTTCCTGTTCTGGAACTACACTCACTGTTGCAGTTTCACCTGGGGCCTGCTGCTAACTCAGGGAAGGTGTGGAGAGGCAAGCTCTGGAAGGGCAGGAATGGTGGCCAGTCTCTGTGACTCTTATTTTCTATCTGGCAATGGCAGCTTCTAGAATCCAGCTCTCAAACTTCTGTATTTTGTCTCTGTCCTGGTCGCTGAGTTCAGGTGCAGTCCATGCTGATCATACAGGGAGTAATGCTTGGGCCTACAGTAAGTGCAGGCGACAACCTGATTCCTTCCCTCTGCCCAAGTCCTGCAGGGAGCTCCGTTTCTGTTGAAAGGGACTGTTCTTTCACTATTCTTGACTTTATAGTAAAATCTTATTTGCTGGAACGTGTCTTGGTTGATTTCTGAGCTCTCGATTCCTTTGTAATTCCATACAAATTTTAGGATAGTTTTTACTATTACTGTTAAAAATATCTTGAGTATGTTATTGGCTTTGATAATACAAACATTTGACAATATTTCTACCCATTAACACAGGATATACAGGTCTATTGTGTCTTATTCAATTTCTGTATGAAAAAAAGTCTTCTTGTACCGTTCATATTCCAATAGATCCTTCATTTCCCGTATCACATTTATTTCTAAGTAATGTTTTTTGTTGTATTGTGAATAGAATCGTTTTCATCTTTTTTTTTTAGTTGGTACCTAAAAATCTAGCCAGTTTTGCATGTTAATGTGTTCTGCAAATATACGAATTCGTTGATTAGATATAACAGTTTAAGGCTTTAGGATTTTCTACATGTAAAATTGTAATCTACAAAAAGAATTTTTCTTTTCCATCCCACCCTTCCTGTATTGGCCTTTCAATCATTTCTGTATGTTGAGCCATCTTTTTCTTTGAGGGTCTGTCACCACTCTATGGTCTATAATCCTTTTAATGTACCATTGAATTCACTCAGCTAGAATTTTATTGAGGAAATTTGCATCTACATTCAGTAGGGATAATGGTTTGTAATTTTCCTGTCTTAAATTTTTCTTATTTAGTTTTAATATCAGGGTGATACTGGCCTTATAAAATGAGATTGGGTGTGTTCCCTTTAGTTTTTCTGGAAGAGTTTGAGAAGGATTAGCATTAATTCTTCTCTAAACGTTTGATAGAAGTCATCTACCAAAATCATCTGGTCCAGGGGTTTTGCTGTGCTGGGATATTTTATTTACTAATACAGTCAGTCTCCTTACTCATTAACGGTCTGTTCAGATTTTCTATTTCTTAGATTCACTCTTGCTAGGATGCATTCTAGGTACTATTATTAATTTATTTTAGATGGTTTTGTTGGCATATAATTAATTGATCATAGTCTCTAATAGTCATTTGTATTTCTGTGGTATCATGATTTCATGTCTACTCATTCAATCTAATTTTGAATTTTATTTATTTTTTTAGACTGGCTAAAGATTTGTCAGTTTTGTTTATCTTTTATAAAAGCAGCTCTTAGATTCATTGATATTTACTAGTTTCTGGTGTTTATTTCTAGTCTGGTCTTTATTTCCTTCTAACTTTGGGCTTTCTTTTTCTTTTTTTAGTATTTGAGGTTAAGGTTGCTTGCTTTTTTTCTTAATATAAATGTTTATCACTTTAAAGTTCCCTCTTAGAATTGCCTTTTGCTGCATCCAGTAAGTTTTGGTTTGTTTTGTTTTCATTGTGAGTTTAAATATCTTTTTGAATTTGTTTCTTTGACCTGTTGGTTATTAGGACTTTGTAATTTCCACATACATTTCAAGTTCTCAGCTTTCTTCCTGTTGCTGATTTATTTCATATCATCATTGTTTGGAAACATACTTGGTTTGATTTTATTTTTTTAAATTTGGTTAGACTTGTTTTCTGACCTGTGCAATGTTCTGTCTTTGAGAATAATGTATGTGTGCTTCTTGTCTAATGTAATGTCCTTTCTGTCTTTTCGATTCTTTTGATCTAATGTACAGCTCAAGACCAATATTTTCTTGTATATATGTTTCTGGGTGGATCTATCCATTGTTAAAATTAGGGTATTGAAGCTTCCAACTTCAATATTATTATTTCTTTCTTTGTATTCATTAGTATTTGCTTATTAATACAGTTAAGTGGTCCAATGTGGAAGTAGGGTTTGATGTTGGCTGTATATATATTTATGATTTATTATGTCTTCTTAATTTGACCTTTTATCATTATATATGACCTTTGTATATCTACTATTTTTGGCATATAGCTGTTTTTTGTCTGATAAACATGGTTGCTCCTTTTCTCTTTCGTTTTCCACTTTTTCGAAGTACCTTTTTACATCCTTTCATTTTAGAGCATATTTGTGTCCTTAAAGCTGAAGGGAGTTTCCTTTAAGCACCATATATACTTGGATTGTTCTTTTTAATTAATCCAGCCACTCCATGTCTTTTTATTGAAAAATTTAATCCATTTACATTTAACTATACGTAACAACTTACTAATAGCATCTTATTTTATAGCTATATGGATGTTTGTAATCTTGTTTCCTTTTCTCTCTTTTTTTGGAGGAACTGATTATTTTTCATAGTAGTATACTTTGAGTCTCTATTTGTGAATCTACTGTAAGATTTGCTTTGTTGTTACCGTGAGGCATAATATAAATCATATGCATAATAGTTTTATATTAGCTGATAAGTGTAATTGCAGACTTTATTCTTTTGTTGTCTATTTCCCATATTGTGTTATTAAAAAATTACCTTTTTTTGTATTATGTATCACTAACATTGTAGTTTTTTTTCTAATACTTTGGTTTTTACACTGGTTAATATATTGATGGGTTGTTCTGACTTTGACTACACTCTGCTTTTCCAGTGGGTTTTGTTTTTCTGTTTTTCATGTTTTGACTTAGCTATTTTTCATTTCATTGTGAATAATTCTTTTCAGCATTTTCTCCCTACCTTTAACAGTTCTGTAAGGCAGGTCTGTTGGTGAACTCCCTTAGATTTGTTTGGGAAAGTCTTTAACTTTCATATCTGAAATATGGCTTTGCTGATTAAGTATTCTTGGCTGGTAATTTTTTTCTTTTAGCACTTTGTGTTTATCATACTGTTCTGTCCTACCTTTGCAGTGTTTCTACTGGGAAATCTGCTGATATCCTAATGGTAGTTCCCTTGTATGTGAGATATTTTTATTTCTTGATTGTTTTAAAATTCTTTATTTTTGACAGTTGTAATTATTATAATGTGTCTTGAAAAATATTGTTTTAGGTTGAAACGTTATGAGGATTTATGACCTTCATGAATGTGGATGTCCACATATCTATAGTTTTGGAAGGTTCTTAGCTATTATTTTTGTATTTCAAACTTTCTGCCTCTTCTCACTCTCATCTCTTTTTGGGTCTTTAGTAACATTTAGGTTATTTCCTTTAGTAGTATGGTTCACACAGCCTGTGTTAACTCTTTTTCATTCTTTTTCTTTGTTCACCTCTGACTATTTTACATCAAAAGACCTGTTCCTACTTCGCAGATTCTATGTTTGATCCACTTTGTTATTGAAGCTTTTCTGTTGCACCTCTCATTTCATTTCTTGCTGTCTTCAGCTCTAGAGTTTCTGTTTGGTTCTATCTTAGGATCTCTATCTCTCTTTCAGACTTCTCATTTTTTTCATGTATTATGTTTGTAATGTCATGAAAATGTCCTTCTGTATTTACTTGTAGCTCATTAATCTTATATGAAGTACTACAGATTCTTTATGCAAACAAAATTTCCAATTCTTTGGAGTTTTTACTAGAAAATTATTGTTGGTGACATTTGTTCTAATTTTTCGTGTTTCTGGAAATTTTTATGTTGTTGTCTTCACATTTGAAGAACTGCTTCTTCCTGTCTTTATTATTTGGCTTCTGGTGAGAAATATCTCCTATTATCCCTGATAGGATTTCGGAAGTTTTTTCACGGCTCTCCTATAGATATGCCTGCTCTACACACCTTGCTTGCTCATTGGGGGGAATTCTTAAGAGAGTTTGCCTTCTGTCAGTTCCGCAAAGCCAGTGTAGGAGCCAAAAGCCTCACGTTTACTTTTCTTAGGTCAATGTTAATTTCTTCAGTTTGGGTAACCTTTTCCAAGTTCCATCCTCAGACCTGCTGTTGCCACCGTGGTGTGTGTGCCATGGGCCAGTTGAGGTAATGATAGGCCAGGTATAATCAGCTAGCAGCTCATGGAGTTGTGAAGCAGTTGGGAGGATTGCATCTAATTGACGTCCTTCAAGAAACTTGGCCACTGTTCCTTAACAGCTCTTCCCTGTCCCCCAGTTGTGCTGCAGTCGTAGTATTTTGAATGGGATAAGACAGAAATGGACCTTTTGACAGTGTCCTGAAGCTGGCTGTTTACTGACAATCTCTTATTTTTCCCCTTGGGACAAATCACAGGCCAAAAAGCTCTCTCTTGACACAGCTGTAGGGTGATGTGAATAAAGTGAAACTATTCCTCTTATCCACTCCAGTATGTTCAATCTCATTTTTTTTCCTGCTTATTGGGATGAAACTTTTCTTTCGGACTTTTAGACTTCCACAAAAGCCCTTTCAGCTGTGGGTGATTGTCTTAATTAGTGTTCTTTGAGCTAAAGACAAAAAAAAAAAAAAAAAAATTAGGTTCAACTTTTATTAGGGCTAAGAAGATTGATCTTTGTACGGAAATTCAAATAAACTTTAAGCAACAAATCACTTTTATTCTAATCTTAATTGGCTTAATTTCATGTAGTTTTATTATGCTTTAGATATTTTTGCATTTATACGTTTATGATCATATTTTTAAAGCGGTAAAAGCATTACAAAGCCACAGAGTTTTGGGGAGAAGAAGCAGTGACAACTTATTTAGGGCAATTCTGTTTTTGTTTTTGTTTTTTTAAATTTTTCTGTAGTTGAAAAATATTAATGTCATCATAATAGAAGTCATATCATAATGTCATAAAAATAAATAAATGTCATACAAAAATAAATGCTCTTGAAGCATTTTGAGTAAATATAACAAGTATACTATTTCTGGAAAATGAATTAGATATGTCTTATTTGACATGGAGGAAATGCATTTCTTTATGACATAAATTACAGTGAGTTTTATATTTGCATACATTCTTAAGGACCATGTAGTTTAATATCTGAACATTAAGATATACATAAATTACCATGAAATATGTTATAAAATACAGTAGAGAAAGAAAAAATTTATGGAAGTTCTGATTCAGAAGAAATTGCTTAATATTTTCTTTTTGTATATGCATGGGGGAAGGACATTTACTGCATAAGTGAGGCAGAGATGATATGTAAAAGGCATTTTGGGTGTAAGAAACCCAGAGCCAAGCATAGAGTTTGAGTCTTATGAGACAATGTCTATTTTTGTTTCCCTTAAAAGAGAGGCACAGAGATTTGGGGTGTTGGTGGAGAGGAGGGAGAAATGAAGAGAATAATGGAAAGCCCAAAGAAGCTGAATTCTATTTGGAGTCAGCGGGGAGCTACTAAAACATTTCTGAGTATAGGTCTGACATCATTTAAGTTATACTTTGGAAGATTCGCTCATTTTTGTACTTGTGTTAAAATGTATTTGGTATTTGTTTTAAATAGATATGATAAAACATCCAGTAGGAAAGTGATTGTCATAAAGGAAGAAGTTTTTACTTTTAGATAAAAGAGGAAGGAGAAAGAAAGGGTTGCCATTCCATTAAAGGCCTACCCAGGGGAATTGGTGAAGATTGGTGAAGCAGAAAGGAGGAAAGGGCATATCATGGTTCAAAGTTTTTATTAAGGTTCTAGCAGGAAAGAATGGGCAAGATAGGTCAGGTATACAAAGTTTAGAATTGGAATAGTTAAGCCATAGGAATTGTACCTGGTCTTGGGGTACTTAAGGGTAAGGGCAGTGTTGCTACATAAGTTTGGTGGAAGTGAGGACTCTAGTTGGTTGGTTTGTGTACCAGAGGTATACCCATAGAGGAGATAAGCCATTGAAGAATTTAGCTAGGTCTGAGATGGGCTGTCTTTCCCAGGGTCAAGGCCCCTAATTGAGCATGAAGAATGCAGAAAACAAGTATAATAAATACACCGTATAGCTTGAAATTTTAACAAGAAGAATGTATTTTTAACATTGTGAGCAAAAATGGTAAAGATTAAAGAAGTTATATCTAATAACACTGTTGAAAGTGAATTAAGAAGTGAGAAGTGGAGCAAGGAAAAGAGATTAGGATGTTTGTGCATACTTGCACCATAAGTAAATTGTGGTTGCTGATAAACCTCTTTCTGCTCCCTTCTCTTTCTGCATGTATGGGGGGGGGGGTCTTTGTTTTTGGATTTTATCTGTTTTAAAAAACCGTTTTTCTCACTGTAAGCCAATTTGGTAAAGGACCTTAATCTGTCATGTTCACACATTATAGTTTTAGTCACCAGGAGATAGAAAGACTTTGAGAGAGCTACTTTTTCTTATGGTTTCAGATATCTAAGGATGGAAATTTGGTTTTGTTGTGTTCAGAGATTAATTTATTTTTTACCTTTTTAATAGCTGGTACCAATTCAGCTGTAGCCTGGAGAATATACATACACTTTGAGAACTATTTCTGAAATCCAAAGGTCAGTTAAGATTTCTATGCAGAAATTGCAAGAGTGCTACCCATTGTTATGACTTTTTAATTTTTACTATTTTGTAATTTATTGGAAGATTACAGACATTAAACTTAAAGATGTGATAAAATCTTGATGAGACTTCTCCAGTCTATAAAATGTATTAACATTGACTCTTTAAAGAATCATTGGGCTGCAGATGGAGAGGAAGCAAAAGGGAGTGTGAGCCTTTGGGTGGGCAAGAAATGTTCTATATCTTAATCTGAATGATGGTAATGTATGTTTATATATATGTATGTATATATAAATAAATCTGTGCACTAAACATTTTAGATTTGTGTACTTTATATAAGTAATACTGTAATTAAACAAAAAATGCCACTGTCAGCCTCCTGTATTCCTCTTATATAGCTGTCCACGTCTCTGACAGTATCTTCTCGCAATAGTTTTTTTGATAAATCTGGGAATTGGAGCTTTTAAGAAATATAACTATAATGACATTTTAAACATGTAATATAAAAAAATTAATGTTTGGTATACTTTATTTCCTGGTTTAGGAGCTGTGACTAATGAAAAACAAAGGCCATGGATGAAGATGAGCTTGAATTGCAGCCACAAGAACCAAACTCATTTTTGGATGGAATAGGTATCTATTTTTTGGGTGGTTACACTTTCCATTTGCCAAATTTGGAGTTGCTTATCAAGAACATAAATTACTAGATCTTAAATTGATTTGTACTAGATGTGCTGTTACCTTGTCAAAATCTCATAGCCAGTTTATAATCCTGTCAGTAACACCCTCAACATTAAAATTGTACAGTAATCTTCGGTAATTCTCATCTTCCACAGTTAATAGTGCTAAGTCCAATGGACATTGATAGGACACTTTGAAAGTATTTCTTGGACACTTTAGAAGTATTTTGTGTTTAGTTCTGCTGGTATTAAATTTCTGCCATTGCCATAGTATATTTCCACAAATTTAGTGATCTAAAACAATGCCAGTTTGTTACCTTACAGTTTTGTAGGTCAGAAGTTCATGTAGGGTGTAGCTCAACTGGGTTCTTTGTGTACTTTCTCAAAGGCAAAATCAAGGTGTTGACAGGAATGTATTTCTTTCTGGAGCCTCAGAGGGAGCACCTATTTATAAGAAAATTTAGACTTTTAGCCAAACTTAGTTCCTGTAGTTTAGGGTGGAGATTCTCATTTCCTTAGTGACTATTAGTAAGTGCCATATTTTGCTTCTATAGACTGCCCATATTTCTTCACATGCTTTAAGTGTGGTTCCATTTAGTGAAAGCAAGTTGAATTCCTATCATGCTTTGAATCTTTCTGATATTCCTTCTGTTGACAGCAGTCCACCCAGGATAATGTCTTACATATAACCTTAATTACTCCTGCAGGGTTTCTTTTGTCATGTCATATAACATAAGATCTAGGAATTAGGATTTGGATGTCTTTGAAGGACCAGCTGACTACCACTATCTGCATCTGGTCCTTAAGAATAGATGTCTTTCCCAAGTGTAAAATACATTCAATCTTTCTTGAGGATTTCAGACTCAACATTAAAAATTCACACTTGAAATTAAGCTCAGATATCTGAAATGTCATCTAAATTGTGTTCTCATAATACTCTGGATATATAGTTAATTAAATAAAACTCTTTACCTATGGGCTTACAAAGCTAAAAAACAAAACAAAACAAAAAAGTATGTGCTCCTAGAATAAATGGTAGGGTAGTTTTGAGTATTCTGGTTCAGGCAGAATTAAAAGGATGATAAAATAGAGTCATTAGTCTAAAGAAATTTTAAAAGCCAGCCAGGGAAACTTTTGTTTTAGCTCTGAGAATAATCTATTATGGGCCATCGCTCTCTTTTCTGTATCATCCTTAGTTTTTTCATTTAAGATATCAAGTTTTTATAGCTAAGTAGTTTAAAGAGTCTGCTTCATGCTCCTTGTGAGTCCATAGCCTTCTTTATATTGTACTCTCTCTGCCTCTTTTAATCCAAGCTAGCATTTTTTTGATGGTTTAAATTTTTAGAGAATATGATGCATCTTTTTTGTAATGAGAATTTACTTTATTATAGAGTGACTCATTTACATATCTTTCCAATAAAATCCCCCCCCTCTTTTTTTCCTGTTTGTTTGTTTGTTTGTTTTTTACTGAGAAGGCTAATGGAGAGTGCCTTTAAGCTCTTTAGAAACACCCTAATTTGATTGAGGGTGCCTGAGGCATAACTTGAGTGGCCTTTGAGGACCTAATATGAGTAAAGACCTTTTTATCTTTCTGAGATTTCAGAGAATTGTAGACCATAATACTGCTTTTTTCTCTAAAACATCTTTTTTTTGACAACAGAACTCTAATTTTAACTTTTTTTTTTAACCATCTATATATCCTGTGAATTTCCCAATTCTTAAGTCCTGCTGTCTCTTTATTTTTAAGTTATTCCTACAATTTAACTTTCTCTTGATTTTTACATAAGCAGCAGGAAGAAACCAGACCACACCTTCAACACTCTGCTAAGATCTCCTGAGCTAAATATCTGAGTTTGTTATAATTTATTGTTTCTACATAACTAACTGAAGGATACAACTTTATTTAGTCATTTGCACAACATAACAAGTATACTCTTTCCTTCATTTTCTAGTAACATTTCTAACTTTATTTTAAGTCCTGACAGGCCATGTTCGTAATGCCTAAGCGTTTATTAATAGTCTGTACATGATGATTTAGACATTCTGTTAAATTCTTGTAGGATTTCTCTACCTTGATTGTGTCTTCCTTCTGAGTTCTCACTGGCAGGAGTTGTTAATGTCCATATTTTTACTAGGGTGTTTTCAAGAGAATATCTGATTCCAGAGCCACATCACATTATAAATATTTGTACATCACTCCACACTCTGGTACCAAAATCTGTATTAATTCCTATTACTGCACCAGTAATGAAACCAATTTAGCAGTTTAAAACAACAAAATTTATTATCTTACAGTTGCTATAGGTCAGAAGTCTTTTGTGGTATGACTAGGCTATCTCCTTTGAAATTTACTTTACGTAGTTGAAATGAAAGTGTCGGAAGTATGTCGTTCCTTTCTAGGACTAAGGAGATGGCTAATTCAGGTACTTGGCTGAATTCATTTTTTTATATTATAGACCCAAGGTCCTCATTTTCTTTCTGGCCACAGTTCTGGTGCTGGTCTTTGCTCCTTGCAGCTGCTTGCGTTCCTTTTTATGCTTTCCATGAGGTCCTCTACAGCAGTAGTGGATTGAGTCTCTTTCAAACTTAAAATTCTGCTTCAGTTTTCTAGGGGATGCTGGGGCAAGTTCTCTGTTTTAATGGTTCATTTGATCAGATTGGGCCCACTCAGATTATCCAGTTTAATTGCCCTATCTTATGGTTTATAACCTTATTAAATCTGCAAAGCTTTAATGACATAAGCCATAATATGACATATTTGCAGTTCTAGTGCTTAAGGCCTGAACATCATCCAAGGGTGGGTATGACTGAATGGATGGACTGGAGAGTCTGCCTACCACTCTGGTCTTTGTGCTGGTTCCTACTACTTAGCTCAGGCTCTTTGATCTCACTCTTAATCTGTAATATTAAACTATATTTTACTCCCAGTTTCTTTCTTTTTCTGTCACACCAGTAGTGTACTCTAAACACATGGTTGATGTCATTTTTTTATTCTCCTTTTCCAAGCAGATAAAATATAAACCCAAGAATCTACTTTTACAAGCTTGTTTCTCAAAAGCCTTCCCAAAATGATGCATTTGCATCAGGCAGATAGGATCTTGCCTAATTCCCCCACTGCATACGGAAAATTATATTTATTAAGTTTTAAAAGTAGAAAAAAGGTTTTCAAGACTTCAGATTACCCATGGTTCTAAGTATGTAAGTGATTATACTGGATTTTATGTAATGTAAAATCATTTATTATTTTTACGTAGCTACTATTATTACATAGGTACTCTTAAAAGTTGAAATTTTAATGATTTTATTAATTGAATTTTATGTGATCATATTGTCTATATTAAAACAGTTACTAATTGTACCAAGAAACATGAGAATTAATCAATATGCTTCCTAAATTGTGTGTGTGGGGTCTGAAATAATTTGGGGTAGTCCTTTGACTCATATTTGGTAATTTCAGTTTGATGATGGTAAATGCAAAGTGTTAATTCTTTCTTCACTTGAACATAGAGAATTTTAATTAATGTTCTTGAAAAAGATACTTAAGTTTTTTGGAGAAAAATTATTTACTAGATTAATCTTGCCAAAAGAAAGGCACCTGGGTCATGGACTAAGTGTTCTTAGCTATTGCATTTATACCCTTACTGTTAACACTTAGCTGTTCATTTATCTTTGAGCAAGTCACTGAATCTGCCAGCACCTCCTTTTTTAAATGTCCTAATGATAACAAAACCTCTCATTACAGTTTTTCAGAACACTTTCCATACATTACCATTTGATCCTCACCACAGTCCTGTGAGGTATGCATGGCAGATACTATGGTCCTCATTTTACTGAGCAGGAAACTAAAACCCAGAGGTTAAATGACTTTGCCCGGCATCACAAAACAAATAAGTGTCTAAACCTTTCTCTCCAGTTCAGATTTTTAAGCAGTGCTCTTGTTAATAATTGCTTTTATATTTATGTCTTTACATGAAGATTAAAGTGATCTGTTTAATATGAATTATTACTTTAAAGAGAAATGATATAAAGCATTTCATTTTTCTAAAGGAATGAAAGAAAACATTCTCATTACTTAGATATATTATTACTTAGATATATAATTCAAGTGGGTATTAACTAACTTTAAGACTTTCTACACCTTTTGTTGTTATTTGGCCCTTGTTTATCATTTGTGTTTATTGAAGAACCTGTGTGTTTCTCTCATTGCCTGCTCAGTCACAACAAAGAGTACTAATCAACTAAATAGCTTTTTAGATGAGACTTCCATTTTTGCTTCTTTCTGGTCCACTAACCAAGATACCATATTTGTTTTATTTTGTCTTGTCTTTTTTGGTATGGTAAGGATATCTTTTTTTTCTTTCTTTCTTTTGCCTCTTATAACATTCATTCAGAGTAATATTCCCTGAGCACCCTTATGCTGTGTAAACAACTATATGATCTTGGTAAAGTCATTTAATCTCATTGGATTCTGTAATTGATTCACTGTCTTCCTTCATTCCAAACTGCAGAATGGACTAGTGTAGAGTTTCTTATATTCTAGGGAACCTCTTAGAGGATTTTGTGGTATAGACAATGGGTGGAGGCTGGATAGAGGTAGAGTATCCTATCCTGGTGAAATTGGGACAGGCCCTGTTTCAAGTTACCTCATCTCCCACCACTTCAGAGCAGCTGCATGTTTTATCTTCTTACCTATTCATAAAGTACCTAACTAGTTGTCTTTTCTCTTTTCTCCTTAATTATATGGCCTCCTGTTTCTCTCCTAATTTTATGTGTCAACTCTTTTATATACTAAATTTAGAGAACATTTTCTAAATTTTCAGTCACTGGTAGAAAATACTAGTGTAATGTCAGAAAAGTGGGAAAATTATAAAGGGAATAAATAAGGAAAGAATTATGTAATAGTGATGAAAAGAAGAAAACTAATGTATTGAAAGATCTGTGGTAAGAAGGAAAAGAAGATTGAATAGATATGAGGAAAAATGTTTTAATAGTCTTTTACCTGGTTAATTTTTATTACTCCTTAAGATTTTATTTTGATTCCCTGGGAACTTTTTATGTTGATGCTTTAATTTTATTTTATTTATAAGTAATTTTCTTCTATACCTTTCCCACATTTCTTGTTTTCCTAGTATTTGTCTGTTAATTGATTAGGGTTGAGTAAAAATAGTTAATGTGTAAAAATTTTCTGTTATATGAATCAAAAATAGATTTCCTCTTAATTTATTTTAATAGTTGAAAAAACTGAAGATAGAGTCTGTTTCCTGGTGGAAAGTAAATA